>NC_136877.1:52715833-52720833 GCF_949152265.1 Phoxinus phoxinus
TACACATTTTATTATAGTTGATAAATATTAACATTTATTTTATTGGATACTAAGCTAATTTTTCTAGTAACGCGGTACATATGGTAATTAGATGGCTTTGCTGAGGTAAATGTAACGTAAATATGTTAATAAAACGTAAATAAAATACGTAGAGCATTCTTTATAACAATAAATGTAAAATATTACTGCATAATTATAATTTAGTACCATAAACAACCCCTGAAAATACAAAATATTAAATAAAAAAGTATTATCGGACTAAAATATAGTAAAACGTTTACTATTAGCGAAGTGCTCCATACACTTTAATTATTTAATTGTTACTAGCCATTAAAAAAATCTCACATTTATTTGTACATTTGCTCTCCGTAAAACTGACCCGTTAATAAACAATGAGGGATATTTAAACTCAAATTATTATATATTTTACACCTGATTTTTGCATATGAATTTAATAAGAGATTCCCAGGCGACAGAAAGAAGAAAAACACAAAGTTTGCACTTTTAAAAGAGATGTATAACTGTTGTTTTATTATTTAACGTGATAAAAATAGCAGCAGATAACACCTGATACTGAAAAAATGACAAAGAAATTCACAACCCCAGCACATATACACATATGATAAGCAACTTATGATAAAAAGTTAAAAAATAAGGATGCATGAACCTCCACGAACACAGAAACACACTCGTCGGGGGTTTACAGCGGGTTACACACCTCCACAGGACACGAGCGCGCGTGTTGCTACGGTGGTCTCCATGCAGGACAGACGCGAGACGAGCAGGATCACATGACCACTGTGGAGCGCCAAACCTGACATAACCAATGTTTATGATCAATAAATCTAACATTTCACTCGTGAGAAATAGAAGTCGTTCCCTCAACAGGAAGTCGTGGCCACGAGAGAAATATATCACTAATGTCAAAATGTATTTATTATTGTGTCAGGGTTGGCGTCACTTAAAGTGTCAATCAGCCAAAATCTCCATTTTGTGGACATTCACTCGCGCTCTCGTCACTACAGCCAATCGCGGTTCATCTTCTGCGTGAACGCCTCCAAACAACAAAATGAGTCATTCAGACTCCAAATATACATTATGAATGAGTCCATCATCTCTGATATCGTACGCATCACGCTACGCTGCATTTCTGGGACTTTAGCCGCGCGAAAACGAGATCTTTCTGTGTGTCGCACATCGCTGAGACGACATTAGCTTAATGTTCAGATTCCTTTTGAACTCCTGCTCTCACACTCTCTCACACACACACACACACACACACACACACACTAGGTCCAGTATCAAACGCTTCGGCCCTGAGTCAGTCGCGCGATTGGTCCGTCACATGCTCCTGGTGCGATGACATCATATGTGTGCACAGATATTGCTGCATGTCGTCATACGGTTGTGGCGGCGCAAAAACTAAAATCAAATTATTATTATTATTATTATTATTACTACAGCGCAGGCGAGAGACGCGGCTGGTCAATGATAATCGTAGCACGCTCGAGTCAAGCAGAGTGAAACGCACGCATCCTCTCGCTGGAGTGTGATTGGCTCTCAGGAGTAGATGGTGATGACCTCACTTCCTCCTCCGCGCACGAGCAGCACCCGCTCAAGTCCCTCGGTCAGCACCTCCAGGAACTCCATGTCTGCGGGAAACGGTCAAGGAGCGTTTGATTAGTGTGTGTGTAACACTAATGTAACGCGTCACAGGTGTGTGTGTGTGTAACACTAATGTAACGCGTCACAGGTGTGTGTGTGTGTAACACTAATGTAACGCGTCACAGGTGTGTGTGTGTAACACTAATGTAACGCGTCACAGGTGTGTGTGTGTAACACTAATGTAACGCGTCACAGGTGTGTGTGTGTGTAACACTAATGTAACGCGTCACAGGTGTGTGTGTGTGTAACACTAATGTAACGCGTCACAGGTGTGTGTGTGTGTAACACTAATGTAACGCGTCACAGGTGTGTGTGTGTGTGTGTGTAACACTAATGTAACGCGTCACAGGTGTGTGTGTGTGTGTAACACTAATGTAACGCGTCACAGGTGTGTGTGTGTGTAACACTAATGTAACGCGTCACAGGTGTGTGTGTGTGTGTGTGTGTAACACTAATGTAACGCGTCACAGGTGTGTGTGTGTGTAACACTAATGTAACGCGTCACAGGTGTGTGTGTGTGTAACACTAATGTAACGCGTCACAGGTGTGTGTGTGTGTGTGTGTGTAACACTAATGTAACGCGTCACAGGTGTGTGTGTGTGTAACACTAATGTAACGCGTCACAGGTGTGTGTGTGTGTGTGTAACACTAATGTAACACGTCACAGGTGTGTGTGTGTGTGTGTGTGTGTAACACTAATGTAACGCGTCACAGGTGTGTGTTTGTGTAACACTAATGTAACGCGACACAGGTGTGTGTGTGTGTGTTTGTGTGTAACACTAATGTAACGCGTCACAGGTGTGTGTGTGTGTTTGTGTAACACTAATGTAACGCGTCACAGGTGTGTGTGTTTGTGTGTAACACTAATGTAACGCGTCACAGGTGTGTGTGTGTGTGTGTAACACTAATGTAACACGTCACAGGTGTGTGTGTGTGTAACACTAATGTAACGCGTCACAGGTGTGTGTGTGTAACACTAATGTAACGCATCACAGGTGTGTGTGTGTAACACTAATGTAACGCGTCACAGGTGTGTGTGTGTGTGTGTGTAACACTAATGTAACGCGTCACAGGTGTGTGTGTGTGTGTAACACTAATGTAACGCGTCACAGGTGTGTGTGTGTGTGTGTGTAACACTAATGTAACGCGTCACAGGTGTGTGTGTGTGTGTGTAACACTAATGTAACACGTCACAGGTGTGTGTGTGTGTGTTTGTGTGTAACACTAATGTAACGCGTCACAGGTGTGTGTGTGTGTTTGTGTAACACTAATGTAACGCGTCACAGGTGTGTGTGTTTGTGTGTAACACTAATGTAACGCGTCACAGGTGTGTGTGTGTGTGTGTGTGTAACACTAATGTAACACGTCACAGGTGTGTGTGTGTGTAACACTAATGTAACGCGTCACAGGTGTGTGTGTGTGTAACACTAATGTAACGCGTCACAGGTGTGTGTGTGTGTAACACTAATGTAACGCGTCACAGGTGTGTGTGTGTGTGTGTGTAACACTAATGTAACGCGTCACAGGTGTGTGTGTGTGTGTGTGTGTGTAACACTAATGTAACGCGTCACAGGTGTGTGTGTGTGTAACACTAATGTAACGCGTCACAGGTGTGTGTGTGTGTAACACTAATGTAACGCGTCACAGGTGTGTGTGTGTGTGTGTGTGTAACACTAATGTAACGCGTCACAGGTGTGTGTGTGTGTGTGTAACACTAATGTAACACGTCACAGGTGTGTGTGTGTAACACTAATGTAACGCGTCACAGGTGTGTGTTTGTGTAACACTAATGTAACGCGACACAGGTGTGTGTGTGTGTGTTTGTGTGTAACACTAATGTAACGCGTCACAGGTGTGTGTGTGTGTTTGTGTAACACTAATGTAACGCGTCACAGGTGTGTGTGTTTGTGTGTAACACTAATGTAACGCGTCACAGGTGTGTGTGTGTGTGTGTAACACTAATGTAACACGTCACAGGTGTGTGTGTGTGTAACACTAATGTAACACGTCACAGGTGTGTGTGTGTGTAACACTAATGTAACACGTCACAGGTGTGTGTGTGTGTAACTAGACATGTGCCGATTTTCGGTAATTCGATAAATCACGATAATGAATATACACGATATTGTTATCGTGGGCACTTCAAAATACCGTAAAAAATAATAGATCCGAATTTTTATTTTTAGAACATGCATTATAGCTTATTTTCCATCAACCGCTTGAACAAACACTGCGTATATGCTGCGCAGAACACGTGAGCGCACCCGGATGTAAACAGTGTTCACGTCACATGAAGAATCACACTGCACGCAGTGCGCGCCACGGCCACTGACGCCGCATTCAAATTCTCACATGAAGAAGAAGAATGGCCGAAGGAGGAACGCTGCCGACAATTTATCAGCGTTCAAAGCTCAAGCCAGAAAAAGTGAACATGCTCACATTTTTGCACTTTAATCTTGAGGAGTAAAATATGCCAGGTAGCCCAACACAACTTTATAGTTGTGTATCGTTCTGTTTTTGCAATTGTTGTTCTTTTGCAGTTTGCACATTATTCATTTTGATATAATTGTTCAGTTTACTTATATATTTTATATTGTTTTACTTATATTTATTTGTTTTTAAATGTTTGAGGTAGTTTTAGTTCATTAAAAAGTTATTAAAGTTACTAAAAGGACAAAACTGAAGTTTGTTTCTTTTTTTAACCTGTTTCTCTTGTAAAATTACAATATCGTGATAATACCGTATACCGTGATAAATGCTCTCTCAATTAATCGCAGCATGAAAAAGTGATACCGGCACATGCCTATGTGTAACACTAATGTAACGCGTCACAGGTGTGTGTGTGTAACACTAATGTAACGCGTCACAGGTGTGTGTGTGTGTGTGTGTAACACTAATGTAACGCGTCACAGGTGTGTGTGTGTAACACTAATGTAACGCGTCACAGGTGTGTGTGTGTGTGTGTGTGTAACACTAATGTAACGCGTCACAGGTGTGTGTGTGTGTGTGTGTAACACTAATGTAACGCGTCACAGGTGTGTGTGTGTGTGTGTAACACTAATGTAACACGTCACAGGTGTGTGTGTGTGTAACACTAATGTAACGCGTCACAGGTGTGTGTGTGTAACACTAATGTAACGCGTCACAGGTGTGTGTGTGTAACACTAATGTAACGCGTCACAGGTGTGTGTGTGTGTGTGTAACACTAATGTAACGCGTCACAGGTGTGTGTGTGTGTGTGTGTAACACTAATGTAACGCGTCACAGGTGTGTGTGTGTGTGTGTAACACTAATGTAACACGTCACAGGTGTGTGTGTGTGTAACACTAATGTAA
>NC_136877.1:52725833-52743333 GCF_949152265.1 Phoxinus phoxinus
CAAACCTGTGAAAGCGCAGACGGCGTGCACATGCGTGTTACGTGTTCAGTCTATAGGTATGTGCGTTTGAATATATATATTAGGGCTGTCAAACGATTAAAATATTTAATCGCGATTAATCACATTAATATCATAGTTAACTCACGATTAATCGCATTAATGTCATAATTAACTCGCGATTAATCGCATTAATGTCAAAGTTAGCTCGCGATTAATCACATTACTGTCATAGTTAACTCGTGATTAATCACATTAATATCATAGTTAACTCACGATTAATCGCATTAATGTCATAATTAACTCGCGATTAATCGCATTAATGTCAAAGTTAGCTCGCGATTAATCACATTACTGTCATACATAACTTGTGATTAATCGCATTAATGTCATAGTTAACTCGCGATTAATCACATTAATGTCATAGTTAACTCGCGATTAATGTCATAGTTAACTCACGATTAATCGCATTAATGTCATAGTTAACTCGCGATTAATCGCATTAATGCCATAGTTAACTCGCGATTAATCACATTAATGCCAGTTAACCCACGATTAATCACATTAATGTGATAATTAACTCGCGATTAATCACATTAATGCCATAGTTAACTCACGATTAATCACATTAATGCCATAGTTAACTCGCGATAAATCGCATTAATGTGATAGTTAACTCGCGATTAATCACATTAATGTCATAGTTAACTCACGATTAATCGCATTAATGTCATAGTTAACTCGCGATTAATCACATTAATGTGATAGTTAACTCGCGATTAATCGCATTAATGCCATAGTTAACTCGCGATTAATCGCATTAATGCCAGTTAACCCGCGATTAATCGCATTAATGTGATAGTTAACTCGCGATTAATCACATTAATGTCATAGTTAACTTGCTATTAATCGCACATTTTTATCTATTTTAAATGTCTCTTGATTTCTTTTTGTCCCATTATTTTTTCTCATTTTAATGCTCTTATCAACATGGAAAAGTGGATCGGCTTGCTTTGTGAAAATGTTTTTTATTGAAAACAACATATACTGTGTTCAATTTCACACTAACATTCTCACTTGGAGCAAATAATCTCTCACACAATGTAACACTGTCCATCAATAAAAGGGTGAAAGAAATACTGACGAGGTAACGCTACTCATAATGACGAGTGGGCGGAGAATTCGCATCAGCGGTGAGTGTGCTTGGCCATTTTAGACTGGACGTGCAGCGATGACAGCTCAATTCACAACGACACAACACACAGACCACTTTGGTCTTCTCAATTGAATAATTTGGCAACTTTTTAAAAGTAAACTTTCCATTCAGAATCTTATTGGCATCCATTTCAGCATCTCGCGCTCATCATTCATCCACTCAAAACATAATGGTAAAGGGGGTCGCACACCGGACGAGAAGCGAAACGCCTCGTATTTAAAATTCGAACACATTCTCTATGAGTGTACACACACCGGCGGCGCCATTCGCCGTTTTTATTGCTGGCCATAAACTGAGAAAGTGCGCGTCCGATGTGCGATACGAGTTGTGCTAGACGCGGCTCGGCGCTGCGCTTCTCGTCCACTCTTTGGCCGGTTCGCATCACAAGCCCAAACAAGTGTGCGCGGCGTGCTGTTGTTTTGTTTCTGGTCTAGATCCGGTGTGGTGTTGTAGTTTTAATAACGTTACTAGTTGTTGCAAAAGCATGTGAAAAAAACGACAAAGTTTGCTAGGCGTTAATCTCGAGCTAAAAATATTTACGCTGTTAAAATGGGTTTGCGTTAACGCCATTAATAACGCGTTTTAACGGACAGCCCTAATATATATTTATGTGTGCGCAGGCGTGTAGTCTTTCTCTAGAAATCGACCTCAACAAATGACTTGTCTGGCCTTAAAAATGTATACAGCAGTAGGGATGTTAACCGATGACCGTTTGACCGATGGTTGACCGTATCAACGTTAACCGATCAAAGTTTTCGGCAGTCGGTAAAAAAAATAAAAAAAAAGTGATCTCTAAATTAGTCTATTATAGACAGTGGACAAAACGCTACTACAGTTAGCATCTCATTCCAATATCTTTTTGTGTGAAGTGAACAAATCCCTCTCACTCAATCTTTCATAACTCGCCCGTTTGTACTTAATAAACCAATAAAAACATTCGGCGCGAGGTCACAGCGTTTGGGTTCGCGCGCTCACAAGGTTTGCAGAAAGTAAAGGCTACAGGCTAACACACTCGAGGTTAGAACCAGGGCAGACGACAGGAGGAAGCGTGCAGAGAAGAGTAGTGTGTGTGGGACCATTTCACCAAACAGAATGACACAGATGTAACGTAAGCTGCAACTTGTGTGATACAGTGCTTAAATATGAAAATACATTACAAATACATTTCAGTGGTAACAGATAAGGTGATGATGATCATCATCTTTCTTTATTATTGTTAGCACTACCTCAAACTAAAGCGGCGTCTCTTCGGTTCGGAGCTGTCATTTTCTGAAATGAGCCGCGGCAATGTTTCAAATGAGCTTCTAACGCTAGACAAACGCCTTTATTTTTAACGCGATCACCTTGTACCCAAACCATTTCGAAACTAAGGAGCCATTTGTCCGGCGCCGTGTGTGTGTGTGTGTGTGTGTGTGTGTGTGTGTGAGCGGGAGGCAGAGCGGCGGAGAGATGCGACAGAGTTGTGAAATTGCAGGCGCGGCTCGAAATGGCTGTTATTTCAAATAGCGTAGCATATTTTAAACTAATCGGTTAACCGGTTTCAACCGGCTAATGAGGCTCGGTGGTCGGTCAAGAATTTTTTTAGTTTTCGCCATTCCTATACAGCAGAATTATTTATTGCGTCCGCGTGTCCATGTGACCTGGAATTATTTTGACAACGTGTTATCTAGAGGTAAAGGGAACCAGGCCTTCACAGGGGGACTAAAGCTGAATAAAGATGTTTAGGTATTTGTATTGTAAAACAGGATACACACACACACACACACCTTGTGTTGCCTGAGCAGGAAGGGCAGAAGCATCAGCATCCCTCCGTCATGCACGATCCACCACACGTCGATGAAGCCCTCGGTGCACGGCTCGCTGTTGCTCGGGAACAGAGAGATGTTTTTGGGCACCAGCAGAGCCAGATGAGCCGTCGTGGTGACGCGCACCGTGTCTAAACCAGGAGAGAGAGAGAGACTGAGAGAACGTCCTCAAAAAACACAGGGTCTCTCTAAGCCCCGCCTCTCTGAGAGCGGCTCTGCTCTGATTGGTTTGTGCAGGTGTGATGGGAAGACACTCACTGATGAAGGTTTTCCAGCTCTGCGGGTCTTCGCTCTGTCTCCAGGCGAGCGGCCAGCCCATGACCACAGTGTTGTGCCTCATGCCGCCCAGCCCGCTCGACTGGATCATGTGACTGATGCCCTCGCGGGGCTTCTGGGCCACGATGCAGTGGACGAACCCCTTGACGCGCTCCTTCTCCATCAGATGCCTGAGAGTCTGAGAGGAACAGAGACGTTTGCTCACGCTTACATCAGGAATCCAATTCAATTCTCGTTTATTTGTAAAGCGCGTTTCACAATACACATCATTTCAAAGCAGCTTTACAGAAAATGCAGGAGTCCACATTATAATTTACAGTGATCAGAGGTGACTGTCTGAGCTATGCACTTCAGAAATGGACAAAATCACAATTAGCTAAAATTTTTGTAATTTAATGTCAATTAATTTGAGTCACACAACCCAAAAGATAAGATAAGATAAGTCTTGTTTTCTATTAGAACAGAAATGTTGATTATTCTCCTCATATTCTCCATTGTTGCGGCTCCTCTCTTCCCAGTCTGTCAGTAACGCTCTGTCTACTTCCTGTCTCTATGAAGCCCCTCCTTCTGAAAAGCACACTGTGCTCTAAATGGTCGGCTTGAGCAGTGTGTTGTGAGTGTGTTTGGGAAATGTCCCGCCCCTAATTACCATAACCGCCAGTTTAACACACTACTAACTAACTCAACCAGGCCCCGCCCCTTTATTCTGTGTATGAATTATTATAATGAGGAATATTGTGACGTGTTTGCTCCCGGAAGAAACTCGAGACTCCAGTGGAGGCGTCTCAGGAGTGCAGGAACATGGACATGGGATAAAGCGGTACATGTCCTCTGTAAGAAGCGTGCACATTCCCCCGTGACGCACTCGGAGAGCGTGGACAAACCTGCTCCGCAGCCAGAGCCTCGCCGTAGGTCTGCAGGAAGTTCCCCGGGATGACGGTTCCCACGATGGTCAGGCCTTTCCCTGCTTTCAGCTGAGACGCGAACGTCAGCAGACGCGGAGATTTGACGTGGGCGTCTTCGTCGAGCTTCAGCAACACCAGCAGCTGCGGCCTGAGACACACACACACACACACACATTATGAGTGAAAACTGTTCTTTGATTTCAGGACGTCTCATCTCCGACCATTAAAATGCATATTTATAATATATTACTAATATATATTTCACCATTATGCTGATTTCTGCATGTGTGTCTGTCTGCATGTGTCTGAGTCATTGAATCATTCTTTCACAGTCCTACTGGTGTGTGTGTGTGTGTGTGTGTGTACCTCCAGTTCTTGGTGTGTGGCGGTCCTTCCTCCAGCCGGAGCAGAGCGAAGCGAGCCGCGCTGAGAGACAGACCTCTGATGCCGTCGCCCCACTCCTTCTCTGCTCTGAACACACACACACACACACACACACACACACAATGATGCTGAAGGTCAGTGAACACATCAGTTAGGATGCTGCCTATTTAGACAGCGAGACAGTGCACTAGTGCTGAACGATTCAGCAAAATAGAATCTCGATGTGGTTTTAGTGCGATTAACAAATAATTTCCCCAAACATTATTAGTTCTTATGAACTGGCTATCTAAGGCTCCCTGCGGTTTCACACACACACACACACACACACACACACACACACACTCACACTCACACTCACACTCACTCACACACACACACACACACACACACACACACACACACACACACACACACACACACACTCACACTCACACTCACACTCAGACACAATCACACACACACACACACACACACACACACACACACACACACACACACACACACACACACACTCATGCACATACACACTCACAAACTCACTCACACAGACGCACACACTCACTCACACACACACACAAGCACAATCACACACACACACTCACACAATCACAAACATAACCATGCACTTACACACACACACACTCACGACGTACCCGTGGTACTCAATGTATTTGTAGATCATTCCGGCTATCACCATGGCGACGATAGCGTAGTACCATGACGATATGAACATGAGAGCCAGACAGATCACCATCCCTAGAAACGACAACGCCCTGAGGGTGACAGGAAATGACATCAACAGATGCCTGCGGAGTGTGTGTAAGATGACGTGTGTGTGTCTGTGTGTGTGTGTGTGTGTGTGAGTGTGTGCGTGTGTGTGTGTGTGTGTGTGTGTGTGTGTGTGTGTGTGTGCCGCACCAGTGGTAGTATGAGAACCGCGGTCTCCAGTTGGGCGTTCTGAGCAGCGTCTGCAGAGCGCAGGCCAGGTTCACGAACAGATAACACATCAGGAAAAACCTGCCGACACACACACATCAAATCAATAAAGCATATTTACAATTAAATATATATTATGCTACAAGCAGCCATGAAGAGGCCAAGCACAAAGAAGTCACGATAACTCAGAGCACTAACAGACACAATCCTTCAGAGATATAGCCTCAAGGTCATTTAGGCGCGCTCTTCATCGAATCCGCTCGTACGTTATTTGAGAACAGTTTGACGAATACATTTGAATTCCATAACTTTATTATCCATAACAAACTGTGGTTCATGTTCGGACTGTCCTCTATCAGTGTATCTCTCTCCCACAAGCGCTTCTATGGGCTGCCAGAGACTCGAGCGATTACCGTATTTTCCGGACTATAAGTCACACAGTTTTCCATAGTTTTGCTGGTCCTGCGACTTATAGTCAGGTGCGACTTATATATCAACATTAATTAATACGGACTGAGATGAACCAAGAGAAAACATTACCGTCTGCAGCCGCGAGAGGGCGCTCTAGTTAGCGGAGTCGTTCAGAAGCGACACCGAGGAAGAACTCAATGTATTCAGTGTTGAGGAGTGAGATCGGGAGCTTGGTGAACTTGCTGACCGGTGACTTGCTGGACTCGCTGGCTAATGTTAGTTTAGTCTATTCAGCCTCAGGGATATGTTCTTTATGCTGTTGTGTAGGGTTTCCCACAGAACATGTGTTAGTTAAGGTGTAACGTAACTTTGTGTTAGCCTACGTGTCGCCACACACATCAGCATGAATGCTCCTGATAAATGATTTGTTATTAAATCATTAACATTCACAATCCACTGGTAATTTAACATAAAGCGAGCAGGCTGCGTGCACGGTTTGCCATGACTGAACGTGCGCTCTTAATAATTCCTATAAAGCTGACATCAGTTCATCGCGATCTCACACATCTCTGTTATTATCAATGAAGCTGACGGCAGAATCAATCTTTCATAATATCTTTTATAATCCGAGGATTTGCCAGCATGCAGATTTCATCACTGAACAGAAAGTCAGTTTGAGCGGTGAGGGGATTCTCTCTTAAATGCTTCTGATTGGCCATTGTGTTCCAGAAATCAACACACGTCTGTGATTGGCTACATCGCTCAACGCTGCAAACATGTTACAAACAGAAACTCTGGCCAGTAAATCGTTTCTATTGTGTTTTAGTTGTTCTTGTTGCTTTTCTGCAACAGATGAATAACAATTTATTCGTTTTTATATGTTTTATTCATAGATATTTATATTTAATCGTGTTATTCTCCCGCAGCCGCACACACAGAGTGAGTGCGTTACCGCCCGCGCCCGCGCTCGGCCGTCACATCTAGTCCCGCGCCGCACGTCTCTAGATCACCGGCCCGAGTATAGCGGCGGGAAATATCGGCTCGGCAGAGAATCTGAGCTCTACACAGGACAGAGCAACACGGCGGATATCGCTCATATACATTGTTTTGACACCGTAGTTAAGGCGGCAGGCGTGTGTTGCTTAGGCGGACACAGTGCCGCGGGAAACCCTGTGTGACGCTAACACACCGGACACCTGCTGTTCTGTGTGCTGTTGTGGAGCTGAGTAACCTTTCCAGATTAAATGTCTGTTCTTGGTCTTGGATTTTGTGAAATAAATTTCTAAATAAATGCGACTTATAGTCCAGTGCGACTTATATATGTTTTCTTCCTCTTCGTGACGCATTTTTGGACTGATGCGACTTATAGTCTGAGACCAGAGCAACTCTCAGTCCGGAAAGCACGGTAATAATACGAACGCACAGAACTACAGCAGGATCATCCGCAGCTTCTGTAATATACGAACGCACAGAACTACAGCAGGATCATCCGCAGCTTCTGTAATAATAGTGAAGACTTCATGGATGACTTGCATGGACAGGATTGGAGCGACGAGGTCCAGCGACGCGATCAGGATCCCCAGCTCAGCCAGAACCGCAGTCAGAAGAAGAGCCCATGTGGGTTCTCCATTAGCCTTCCCGTGACCGAACACCTGCGCACACACACACACACACACACACACACACACACACTGAACACCAAACACACACCAAACTCACACTCGGAGGTATATCTATAAAAAAGAGCGTCTCAGGTGTGTGTGTGTAGTCTCAGGTGTGTGTGTGTGTGTGTGTGTGTGTATGTAGTCTCAGGTGTGTGTGTGTGTGTGTGTGTAGTTACAGGTGTGTGTGTAGTTACAGGTGTGTGTGTAGTCTCAGGTGTGTGTGTGTAGTCTCAGGTGTGTGTGTGTAGTCTCAGGTGTGTGTGTATAGTCTCAGGTGTGTGTGTGTGTGTGTGTGTGTGTGTAGTCTCAGGTGTGTGTGTGTGTGTGTGTGTAGTCTCAGGTGTGTGTGTGTAGTCTCAGGTGTGTGTGTAGTCTCAGGTGTGTGTGTGTGTAGTCTCAGGTGTGTGTGTGTAGTCTCAGGTGTGTGTGTGTAGTCACAGGTGTGTGTGTGTGTGTGTGTGTGTGTGTGTAGTCACAGGTGTGTGTGTGTGTGTGTGTAGTCACAGGTGTGTGTGTGTGTGTGTGTAGTCACAGGTGTGTGTGTAGTCACAGGTGTGTGTGTAGTCTCAGGTGTGTGTGTGTGTGTGTAGTCTCAGGTGTGTGTGTGTGTAGTCTCAGGTGTGTGTGTGTAGTCTCAGGTGTGTGTGTGTAGTCTCAGGTGTGTGTGTGTGTGTGTGTAGTCACAGGTGTGTGTGTGTAGTCTCAGGTGTGTGTGTGTGTGTAGTCACAGGTGTGTGTGTAGTCACAGGTGTGTGTGTGTAGTCTCAGGTGTGTGTGTGTGTGTGTAGTCACAGGTGTGTGTGTAGTCTCAGGTGTGTGTGTGTAGTCACAGGTGTGTGTGTGTGTAGTCACAGGTGTGTGTGTAGTCTCAGGTGTGTGTGTAGTCTCAGGTGTGTGTGTGTAGTCTCAGGTGTGTGTGTGTGTGTAGTCTCAGGTGTGTGTGTGTAGTCTCAGGTGTGTGTGTGTGTGTGTGTGTAGTCTCAGGTGTGTGTGTGTGTAGTCTCAGGTGTGTGTGTGTAGTCACAGGTGTGTGTGTGTGTGTGTGTGTGTGTGTGTGTGGGTGTAGTCACAGGTGTGTGTGTGTGTAGTCACAGGTGTGTGTGTGTAGTCTCAGGTGTGTGTGTGTAGTCTCAGGTGTGTGTGTGTAGTCTCAGGTGTGTGTGTGTGTGTGTGTGTGTGTATGTGTAGTCTCAGATGTGTGTGTGTGTGTAGTCACAGGTGTGTGTAGTCACAGGTGTGTGTGTGTGTAGCCTCACCCTCAGGAAGGGAATGATGTTGTCTTTAGCGATGGCCTGCAGGAGTCGAGGAGCGCCGGTCAGTGATTGGAGGCCAGCGCCACATGTGGAGAAGAACGAGCCAATCACAATCACCCACGGCGACGGCCAGGAGAGCGTGCCGACCACCAGATTCCCTTTCACCGAGTCTCCAAACCTGCAGGCGGTCAGAGGACGACAGCTTTACAACACACTCACACACATCGGCATCGGTCAGAGGACGACAGCTTTACACACACACACACACACGCATCGGCATCGGTCAGAGGACGACAGCTTTACACACACACACACACACGCATCGGCATCGGTCAGAGGACGACAGCTTTACACACACACACACACATCGGCATCGGTCAGAGGACGACAGCTTTACACACACACACACACACACGCATCGGCATCGGTCAGAGGACGACAGCTTTACACACACACACACGCATCGGCATCGGTCAGAGGACGACAGCTTTACACACACACACACGCATCGGCATCGGTCAGAGGACGACAGCTTTACACACACACACACACACGCATCGGTCAGAGGACGACAGCTTTACACACACACACACACACGCATCGGCATCGGTCAGAGGACGACAGCTTTACACACACACACACACACGCATCGGCATCGGTCAGAGGACGACAGCTTTACACACACACACACACACACGCATCGGCATCGGTCAGAGGACGACAGCTTTACACACACACACGCATCGGCATCGGTCAGAGGACGACAGCTTTACACACACACACACACGCATCGGCATCGGTCAGAGGACGACAGCTTTACACACACACACACGCATCGGCATCAGTCAGAGGACGACAGCTTTACACACACACACACACGCATCGGCATCGGTCAGAGGACGACAGCTTTACACACACACACACGCATCGGCATCAGTCAGAGGACGACAGCTTTACACACACACACACGCATCGGTCAGAGGACGACAGCTTTACACACACACACACATCGGCATTGGTCAGAGGACGACAGCTTTACACACACACACACACACACACACACACGCATCGGTCAGAGGACGACAGCTTTACACACACACACACACACACACACACACACACACGCATCGGCATCGGTCAGAGGACGACAGCTTTACACACACACACACACACACGCATCGGCATCGGTCAGAGGACGACAGCTTTACACACACACACACACACACACACACACACACGCATCGGTCAGAGGACGACAGCTTTACACACACACACACACACACACACACACACACACACACACACGCATCGGCATCGGTCAGAGGACGACAGCTTTACACACACACACACACACACGCATCGGCATCGGTCAGAGGACGACAGCTTTACACACACACACACACACACACACACACACACACCGGCATTAGGGCTGGGTATCGATTTCGATTCGAATTTGAATTTTTGATTTCGATTCCCGACTCGATGAATGCAGATTTAATACAAAGCCTAAGTTAATAAAAGAGCAGTGAACACAAGTTTACAAGTGAAGTTTACAGGTTCATTAATAAAAATAAATGCAGAGCCACAACCCTGTGTATTAACTCTTGTTATGTGCGGTGCGTGTGTACATTAGCACTAGCGATGCACTAGCGTAAAAGATTAATGTGAGAGTCGCTGCCCAGCCCCACTCCGCAGTCGTGGAGAGAGCCGGACGGGTGAGGAGGAGGGGACGCACTTGTCTCGCAGGACCACGCCCTCCACACAGCAGCCGAACAGCAGGACACAGCTCAGGTCTGGCAGCGCCGCTCAGGAACATCACATGCTCAGACATTACATCATTATTCTTACATTCAACTTATATTATATGACATTTGTTTATAAATAATACTTTTAAAAAAATGTACGGTTAAAATAAAAATTAAAATAATTCAAAATTAATCATTTTAATAATACATTAAAAAATGTAAAATAAACACAATAAAAAGAAAACCCTCACTAAAAATAAAATATGTATACGATATCAAATAAGAATCATATAAGACCGTGTAAATGTGTTGTTCAATTACTGAAATATTAACTTCAAATATTGTAATATGGGCTGTTATGAATAAGCACTCGGCCTGTCTTGATGAAAAGCTAATTATTACCGTAATTTAATAATACAAATTTTAAGTTTAAATAACTATAAAAAAATATAATATACATTATCAATACATATATAAAAATATTATTAATTATTATAAATAATATACATACATTTGTTTATAAATAATATTAAAATACTTATATTCAATGACAAAAAATTATCAGACGATCAAATGATCAATTAAATTTTTTTTTTTTTAAATAAATGCAATCAAAACAAATTGTGTGTGTGTGTGTTTAAGGATACACACGAGGGATGTGGTGAGGATGGCCAGAATTGTGCCGATGGGAATCGAGCGCTGAGCGTCTTTCAGATCTCCAGAACGGTTCGAGCCCGCCATGATTCCTGACACACACACAGTCACACAGAGAGAGAGAAGTGCGGTCACATGACCACTCAGAGGATATGATGAACATCAGTGCGGTCACATGACCACACATCTGATCTGATGAACATCACTGTGGTCACATGAGCACACATCTGATCTGTCATGTGACATAACGGTCTCAGAGACACACAAAAGAACAGCTGAGAGTTCAGAGTTCATTCTGGAAATGGAAGGTCAAGTCGAGCGCATTGCATTGTGGGATACAGTCAGAGTTTATGATCGACTCTGTTAACATAAATACGTAGAATTTATTTATTTAAACGATTAATAAAATATATAATGGAATATATAGCATAAAATTAAATGTATATTACCAATGTTAAACAGAATTTAAACAATGAAATATATAATTAAACAATAAAAGCAATTAAATCTAATTCAATTAATATATTAAATACACTATTATGGTTAATTAATTCTAATTAAATACATAAAATAAATATATATTAATGTTAGAATTATTATATAACTCCAAGTTTGCTATGCATGTAGGAAATCAGAATGTAAACATTGTCGAATTTTGTTGCATTATTATAAACACACCCTTTGATTGACAGATCAAATAAGAGAAATGCAGGAATACCCGTCACAGAGGGAAAGAAAATCCCAACCAACAGCGTGAAGGAGGTGGTGATGTCAGCAAACACGTAAGGATAGTGATTGGACACGGCGGGCGAGTGGGCGGAGCGCTGGGAGCCGCGCTCCAGAACGTCTCCTTTAGCCGAGTACGAGCTCCAGAGGTTCTCTAGGCACAGGGAAAGGGGAAAACATTCAAATTAGGGATGCTCAAGATATATCGGCCACCATATCGGTATCGGCCGATATATGGTTCATTTCAATGTTATCGTTACCGGCACGATAAGAAAATTTGGCAGATATATTGAAGTCGATACATAATGTAATATTTCCTTCAGCTGAGACTCTTCAGATGCGCACTGTTCTGTCATATCGGCTACATAAAATTATCATGAGAACATTATAATTATGTGATTGGGACATAGTGAGACTTTCTTTGTAACCTGGCTCTCAAAATGTATATGTTATCGGCTTTCAAATATAAAGAATTATCGGTTATCGGCTTTCAAATATAAAGAATTATCGGTTATCGGCTTTCAAATATAAAGATTATCGGTTATCGGCTTTCAAATATAAAGAATTATCGGTTATCTGCTTTCAAATATAAAGATTATCGGTTATCGGCTTTCAATTATAAAGAATTATCGGTCATCGGCTTTCAAATTATCAGTTATCGGCTTTCAAATATAAACAATTATCGGTCATCGGCTTTCAAATATAAAGAATTATCGGTTATCGGCTTTCAAATATAAAGATTATCGGTTATCGGCTTTCAAATTATCGGTTATCGGCTTTCAAATATAAAGAATTATCGGTTATCTGCTTTCAAATATAAAGATTATCGGTTATCGGCTTTCAAATATAAAGAATTATCGGCTATCGGCTTTCAAATTATCAGTTATCGGCTTTCAAATATAAAGAATTATTGATTATCGGCTTTCAAATATAAACATTATCGGCTTTTCAAATATAAAGAATTATCGGTTATCGGCTTTCAAATATAAAGATGATCGGTTATCGGCTTTCAAATATAAAGATTATCGGTTATCGGCTTTCAAATATAAAGATTATCGGCTTTTCAAATATAAAGAATTATCGGTTATCGGCTTTCAAATATAAAGATTATCGGTTATCGGCTTTCAAATATAAAGATTATCGGTTATCGGCTTTCAAATATAAACATTATCGGCTTTTCAAATATAAAGATTATCAGTTATCGGCTTTCAAATATAAAGATCATCGGTTATCGGCTTTCAAATATAAAGATTATCGGTTATCGGCTTTCAAATATAAAGATTATCAGTTATCGGCTTTCAAATTATCAGTTATCGGCTTTCAAATATAAAGATCATCGGTTATCGGCTTTCAAATATAAAGATTATCGGTTATCGGCTTTCAAATATAAAGATTATCGGTTATCGGCTTTCAAATATAAAGATCATCGGTTATCGGCTTTCAAATATAAAGATTATCGGTTATCGGCTTTTAAATATAAAGATTATCAGTTATCGGCTTTCAAATTATCAGTTATCGGCTTTCAAATATAAAGATCATCGGTTATCGGCTTTCAAATATAAAGATTATCGGTTATCGGCTTTCAAATATAAAGATCATCGGTTATCGGCTTTCAAATATAAAGATTATCGGTTATCGGCTTTCAAATATAAAGATTATCAGTTATCGGCTTTCAAATATAAAGATTATCAGTTATCGGCTTTCAAATATAAAGATCATCGGTTATCGGCTTTCAAATATAAAGATTATCGGTTATCGGCTTTCAAATATAAAGATTATCGGTTATCGGCTTTCAAATATAAAGATTATCGGTTATCGGCTTTCAAATATAAAGATTATCAGTTATCGGCTTTCAAATAGGCTTTCCCCCTGGCTGCGAATTTCTAGGCGCAGCCAGGGGCCGGAGGGTGTCAGGTTCGGGGACCACACGATTTCGTCTCTGCTCTTTGCGGATGATGTTGTCGTGTTGGCCCCTACAGACCAGGACCTTCAGCATGCACTGGGACGGTTTGCAGCCGAGTGTGAAGCGGCTGGGATGAGAATCAGCACCTCCAAATCCGAGGCCATGGTCCTCAGTCGGAAAAGGGTGGCTTGCTCACTTCAGGTTGGTGGAGAGTTCCTGCCTCAAGTGGAGGAGTTCAAGTATCTTGGGGTCTTGTTCACGAGTGAGGGAAGGATGGAACGGGAGATTGACAGACGGATCGGTGCAGCTTCCGCAGTAATGCGGTCGATGTACCGGTCTGTCGTGGTGAAGAAAGAGCTGAGCCGCAAGGCGAAGCTCTCGATTTACCGGTCAATCTACGTTCCTACTCTCACCTATGGTCATGAGCTTTGGGTCATGACCGAAAGGACAAGATCCCGGATACAGGCGGCCGAAATGAGCTTTCTCCGCAGGGTGGCTGGGCGATCCCTTAGAGATAGGGTGAGGAGCTCGGTCACTCGGGAGGAGCTCAGAGTAGAGCCGCTGCTCCTCCACATCGAGAGGGGTCAGCTGAGGTGGCTTGGGCATCTGTTCCGGATGCCTCCTGGACGCCTTCCCGGGAAGGTGTTCCGGGCACGTCCCACCGGGAGGAGACCCCGGGGAAGACCTAGGACACGCTGGAGAGACTATGTCTCTCGGCTGGCCTGGGAACGCCTCGGTGTCCCCCCGGAAGAGCTAGAGGAAGTGGCTAGGGAAAGGGAAGTCTGGGCATCTCTGCTTAGACTGCTGCCCCCGCGACCCGGCCCCGGATAAGCGGAAGAAGATGGATGGATGGATGGCTTTCAAATATAAAGATTATCGGTTATCGGCTTTCAAATATAAAGATTATCGGTTATCGGCTTTCAAATATAAAGATTATCAGTTATCGGCTTTCAAATAGGCTTTCCCCCTGGCTGCGAATTTCTAGGCGCAGCCAGGGGCCGGAGGGTGTCAGGTTCGGGGACCACACGATTTCGTCTCTGCTCTTTGCGGATGATGTTGTCGTGTTGGCCCCTACAGACCAGGACCTTCAGCATGCACTGGGACGGTTTGCAGCCGAGTGTGAAGCGGCTGGGATGAGAATCAGCACCTCCAAATCCGAGGCCATGGTCCTCAGTCGGAAAAGGGTGGCTTGCTCACTTCAGGTTGGTGGAGAGTTCCTGCCTCAAGTGGAGGAGTTCAAGTATCTTGGGGTCTTGTTCACGAGTGAGGGAAGGATGGAACGGGAGATTGACAGACGGATCGGTGCAGCTTCCGCAGTAATGCGGTCGATGTACCGGTCTGTCGTGGTGAAGAAAGAGCTGAGCCGCAAGGCGAAGCTCTCGATTTACCGGTCAATCTACGTTCCTACTCTCACCTATGGTCATGAGCTTTGGGTCATGACCGAAAGGACAAGATCCCGGATACAGGCGGCCGAAATGAGCTTTCTCCGCAGGGTGGCTGGGCGATCCCTTAGAGATAGGGTGAGGAGCTCGGTCACTCGGGAGGAGCTCAGAGTAGAGCCGCTGCTCCTCCACATCGAGAGGGGTCAGCTGAGGTGGCTTGGGCATCTGTTCCGGATGCCTCCTGGACGCCTTCCCGGGAAGGTGTTCCGGGCACGTCCCACCGGGAGGAGACCCCGGGGAAGACCTAGGACACGCTGGAGAGACTATGTCTCTCGGCTGGCCTGGGAACGCCTCGGTGTCCCCCCGGAAGAGCTAGAGGAAGTGGCTAGGGAAAGGGAAGTCTGGGCATCTCTGCTTAGACTGCTGCCCCCGCGACCCGGCCCCGGATAAGCGGAAGAAGATGGATGGATGGATGGCTTTCAAATATAAAGATTATCGGTTATCGGCTTTCAAATATAAAGATTATCGGTTATCGGCTTTCAAATATAAAGATTATCAGTTATCGGCTTTCAAATATAAAGATTATCGGTTATCGGCTTTCAAATATAAAGAATTATCAGCCTTTCAAATATAAAGAATTATCGGTTATCGGCTTTCAAATATAAAGATTATCGGTTATCGGCTTTCAAATATAAAGAATTATCGGTTATCTGCTTTCAAATATAAAGATTATCGGTTATCGGCTTTCAATTATAAAGAATTATCGGTCATCGGCTTTCAAATTATCAGTTATCGGCTTTCAAATATAAACAATTATCGGTCATCGGCTTTCAAATATAAAGAATTATCGGTTATCGGCTTTCAAATATAAAGATTATCGGTTATCGGCTTTCAAATTATCGGTTATCGGCTTTCAAATATAAAGAATTATCGGTTATCTGCTTTCAAATATAAAGATTATCGGTTATCGGCTTTCAAATATAAAGAATTATCGGCTATCGGCTTTCAAATTATCAGTTATCGGCTTTCAAATATAAAGAATTATTGATTATCGGCTTTCAAATATAAACATTATCGGCTTTTCAAATATAAAGAATTATCGGTTATCGGCTTTCAAATATAAAGATGATCGGTTATCGGCTTTCAAATATAAAGATTATCGGTTATCGGCTTTCAAATATAAAGATTATCGGCTTTTCAAATATAAAGAATTATCGGTTATCGGCTTTCAAATATAAAGATTATCGGTTATCGGCTTTCAAATATAAAGATTATCGGTTATCGGCTTTCAAATATAAACATTATCGGCTTTTCAAATATAAAGATTATCAGTTATCGGCTTTCAAATATAAAGATCATCGGTTATCGGCTTTCAAATATAAAGATTATCGGTTATCGGCATTCAAATATAAAGATTATCAGTTATCGGCTTTCAAATTATCAGTTATCGGCTTTCAAATATAAAGATCATCGGTTATCGGCTTTCAAATATAAAGATTATCGGTTATCGGCTTTCAAATATAAAGATTATCGGTTATCGGCTTTCAAATATAAAGATCATCGGTTATCGGCTTTCAAATATAAAGATTATCGGTTATCGGCTTTCAAATATAAAGATTATCAGTTATCGGCTTTCAAATTATCAGTTATCGGCTTTCAAATATAAAGATCATCGGTTATCGGCTTTCAAATATAAAGATCATCGGTTATCGGCTTTCAAATATAAAGATTATCGGTTATCGGCTTTCAAATATAAAGATTATCAGTTATCGGCTTTCAAATATAAAGATTATCAGTTATCGGCTTTCAAATATAAAGATCATCGGTTATCGGCTTTCAAATATAAAGATTATCGGTTATCGGCTTTCAAATATAAAGATTATCGGTTATCGGCTTTCAAATATAAAGATTATCGGTTATCGGCTTTCAAATATATAGATTATCAGTTATCGGCTTTCAAATATAAAGATTATCGGTTATCGGCTTTCAAATATAAAGATTATCGGTTATCGGCTTTCAAATATAAAGATTATCAGTTATCGGCTTTCAAATATAAAGATTATCGGTTATCGGCTTTCAAATATAAAGAATTATCATCTTTCAAATATAAAGAATTATCGGTTATCGGCTTTCAAATATAAAGATTATCGGTTATCGGCTTTCAAATATAAAGATTATCGGCTTTCAAATATAAAGAATTATCGGTTATCTGCTTTCAAATATAAAGAATTATCGGTTAT
>NC_136877.1:52750833-52755833 GCF_949152265.1 Phoxinus phoxinus
CAATTGTGACATTAAACATTCGGGTCGGACTTACGTTTATGTTTGTCAGTGTTTTAACCGCTTGAGGTAGACTACTACTAATGTTAGCGTCCTCTCAGCCTCGAAGGCAAACAAACATACTGTTGTGCTGTTCTTTCTCTACTAATGCAGCATTTAGTCAACAAATGTATCACTTTATAATGATATGACAATGTACTGTATACATACATTTGAGCTGTCGGTGCTTTAAACGCGCGTCTGATGTCAGCGCTCTCCGCGCAGCATGTGCTCTCAGTGCAGCACGCAGAATCACGTGTCGAAGTAAACAACACGAGGCACGAGTTTTTATTACACCTCTAGAGGCCGCTCTTGTACTGCATCATGCCAGCAGACCCTTCTCAGCTCTTACACTGTGTAATGAATGACAGCGCGCGCTTCTCAGCCGCTCCAGCAATGGACGCAACCAGGAAAAACTATCGGTATATATTTTTGCCGATAACGATAGTTCCACCAGTCAACAATCGGTGCCGATTAATCGGCAAAACCGATGAATCGGTCGACCTCTAATACATATATTATAAAATTATATATATTTATTTTTTTATATACATACATATATATATATATATATACATACACATAAATATATATTTATTAAATACATCATTTATTTATAATAAATATATTAAAATAAATGAATTAATATACATAAATTATAAATGTGGATGGATAGATAGATAGATAGATAGAGATCACCAATAAATTATTTATTTATGATACATACATTATAAAATTGTATTTTTATGCATTTATTTTAATATATTATAATGAATAATTGATACATCTAAGATCACTAGAATTTTTTGTAAATTAAGTAAATTTAACTCATAAAGTGGAAAAAATTCACAGATATTCTTATATGGGCTGGAATAAAGTTGTCTTGTAAGATATTAGCACCTAAAATTTAGATTTTGCCCAAGAAACGGTTCGTGTTCACATCATCATGCAAACTAATCGATCAAACGCAGGATTAATGGGGACGTTAGCTACTGTGATCAGCAGTGCGGACTGCGGAGCGTCGTGATCTAAAGGAGGCTTACCTGGAACGACTCCATTAGTTGCGATGGCACTCATAGATATCGCCGTCAGCAGCGTCTGTCGGGACAAGACTCCATATAATCACACACGTTAATAAACAAATACAATTCTGAAGCAATATTTTCAGTCAGCTTTGCCATATTTAAATCTGCATGTTTATGATATTTTAACCTTTATAAAGGGAATTTTTTTCTCTAAAAATGTTAAATATATGCTTCATCTTTCATTTTAAATTCTTACATTTCATCAATAAATTAAATTAGAATAAAAAGACACTGTACGGCTGTTACCAATCAAATTAAATCATTTCAATTAAAACAAATCAGAAATGTTAGAAAGAATGATACTTTCAAACACGAAACTAAACCACCAGTAGGTGGCGGCAGGGGACCGTCTTAATGAAAGAGTCATTGAGTCATTTATTAAAACGATTCGTTCAGGAATGAGTCAGTTGTTTATGAATGAGTCATTGAATCTGTGACTCAATCGATTCGTTCAAATCGCTGAATCGTTCAGGAATGTAAAAACGGTAATGTTGCTGAGAGATGCGTTACGGTTCTTTGTTTGGAACTATTTTCGCTGCTGAAACAGCAGTATGTTGATTAAAGTTTCTTTGTGTGTTTTGCACTCATCTGTTTCCATTTTCTCCTCATGAGGCTGTGAGAGCCTCAACAGCACCTTATTACCATCAGTACATTATATATTATTCACTATCAATCGCCACTCAATCGATTCTTTCAAACGGCTTATTCACACAGTGTGTGTGTGTGTGTGTGTGTGTGTGTGTGTGTGTGTGTGTGTGTGTGTGTGTGCGAGACTCACACAGCAGCAGCAGATGAAGACGATACACAGCGCCTGAAGAACCCCTGCCGTCCCGACGACCCACGTGAGCCTGAGGAAGAGGATCACGCCGAAGATGTTCTGCAGGCACGGCAGGTACACACCCATGAAGGTGCCCATCTGAGGAGACTGAGGAACCATGGGAGATTCAGTGTGTGTGTGTGTGTGTGTGTGTGTGTGTGTACACACCCATGAAGGTGCCCATCTGAGGAGACTGAGGAACCATGGGAGATTCAGTGTGTGTGTGTGTGTGTACACACCCATGAAGGTGCCCATCTGAGGAGACTGAGGAACCATGGGAGATTCAGTGTGTGTGTGTGTGTGTGTGTGTGTGTGTGTACACACCCATGAAGGTGCCCATCTGAGGAGACTGAGGAACCATGGGAGATTCAGTGTGTGTGTGTGTGTGTACACACCCATGAAGGTGCCCATCTGAGGAGACTGAGGAACCATGGGAGATTCAGTGTGTGTGTGTGTGTGTGTGTGTGTGTGTGTACACACCCATGAAGGTGCCCATCTGAGGAGACTGAGGAACCATGGGAGATTCAGTGTGTGTGTGTGTGTGTGTGTGTGTGTGTGTGTGTACACACCCATGAAGGTGCCCATCTGAGGAGACTGAGGAACCATGGGAGATTCAGTGTGTGTGTGTGCGTGTGTGTGTGTGTGTGTGTGTACACACCCATGAAGGTGCCCATCTGAGGAGACTGAGGATCCATGGGAGATTCAGTGTGTGTGTGTGTGTGTGTGTGTGTGTGTGTGTGTGTGTGTGTGGAGCGTCACCTTGCGTGGCTTGCGCTTCTCTCCGATGCTCTCGGCCTCCTCGTGCTCTCGGGCGCCTTGTGTGAGGTTTGTGTAGTTCGCCAGACGATTGAGCAGAGACGACACCTTGGGGCGAGTGTCCATCTCCTCCTGCAGAGAGAGAGAGAGAGAGAGAGAGAGAGAGAGAGAGAGAGAGAGAGAGAGAGAGAGAGAGAGAGGTGATCTATACTTATATGGTTTGTTTGTTTGTTAAAGGAACACAGTTTTACCGTTTTCGAATCCATTCAGCCGATCTCCGGGTCTGGTGGTAGCACTTTTAGCATAGCTTAGCATGAGAGTATAGTCTGAGAGCGATGCTAACGGTCTAATCAGATTCAATGATCTATGCTAAGCTATGCTAAAAGTGCTACCGCCAGACCCGGAGATCGGCTGAACGGATTCAAAAACGGTAAAACTGTTTGTGTGTGAGACATTGATCAGACAGAATAAAAGGGTTTAAACTCAGACACTGAAGCAGAAATGATTCATAAAGCAAACCTCAAACAGAGCCAGATTCCTGTCGTAGAAATCATCGTCATCAACGGCGTGAGAGTTATTGATGTAAACGCTGGACAGCTTCACACCATCACCTGTGACACACACACACACACACGCACACACACACGCGCACACACACACACACACACACACACACACACACACACACACACACACACACACACACACACACACACACACACACACACACACACACACAGAGAGTCGGGTTCATATGAGTGCTTGGGAAACCTGTTTGGAAACAAACGTTAATTTGACTGTTTGCTGATACAAGAATTGACCTATGGCTAAGCCACGCCCCCAAACGTGATGAGCCAATCACAGTGCGCATAGCTAACCAATACACTCGGACATTCTCTGCTTCCACATCCATTGAAATGCATTGCAGTTCGTCAGTTTTCATTAGTTTTTATGTTTTTTCTTGTCATTCTTTAATTTAATGCTCATTGCTCAAAACCTTTCAAAATGTGACGCGACCCCCCTGTTGGGAACCGATGGACTATTTGATGTGCGTGTTTACATCTGGAAGAGTGTTTGCTCATCTGCAATACGTCTATAGGACGCTTCCTGTCAGATGCCAAATAGACGTTTAGAAGATGTCTTTAAGATGTAATGACTTAGACAGCAGATGCTTTCCAGATCAAGGGATCTTTGCCTCCTGGTTGCCTCCTGGGAAATGTGTCCTACTGTGATCTGCCATAGCGCCCGCCACCGAATGTGGATTGGCCGAGTGGGTGGAGGGGGCGGGGCTTAACCATAGGGAAGTCCAGGACATTCAGGAAGTCCATGAAACTGGACGTTTTTTCTGCTTATAATCAGTGTAGGATCACATGACGTGTGTGTGTCGCCATCAGCAAACCGTCAGCACACACACTCTCACTTCCCCAACACACACACACGCGCACACACTCACTCACACACTCACTCACTCACTCACTCACTCACTCACACACACACACACACACACACACACACACACACACACTCACTCACTCACTCACTCACTCACTCACTCACTCACACACTCACTCACTCACACTCTCACTCACTCACACACTCACTCACTCACTCACTCACTCACTCACTCACTCACACTCTCACTCACTCACACACTCACTCACTCACTCCCTCACTCACACACTCACTCACTCACACTCTCACTCACTCACACTCACTCACTCACTCACACACTCACTCACACACTCACTCACACACTCACTCACTCACTCACACACTCACTCACTCACACACTCACTCACACACTCACTCACACACTCACACACTCACTCACACACTCACTC
This sequence comes from Phoxinus phoxinus, assembly GCF_949152265.1. Taxonomy (NCBI): domain Eukaryota; kingdom Metazoa; phylum Chordata; class Actinopteri; order Cypriniformes; family Leuciscidae; genus Phoxinus; species Phoxinus phoxinus. Next base: position 52,755,369 of record NC_136877.1, read on the forward strand.
ACTCACTCACACACTCACTCACTCACTCACACTCTCACTCACTCACACACTCACACTCACTCACTCACACTCACTCACTCACTCACTCACTCACACACTCACACTCACTCACTCACTCACTCACTCCCTCACTCACACACTCACTCACTCTCACTCACTCACTCACACACTCACTCACACACTCACTCACACACTCACTCACACACTCACTCACTCACTCACTCACTCACACACTCACTCACTCACTCACACTCTCACTCACTCACACACTCACACACTCACTCACTCTCACTCACTCACTCACACACTCACTCACACACTCACTCACACACTCACTCACACACTCACTCACTCACTCACTCACTCACTCACTCACACACTCACTCACTCACTCACACTCTCACTCACTCACACACTCACACTCACTCACTCACACTCACTCACTCACTCACTCACTCACACACT
>NC_136877.1:52763333-52793333 GCF_949152265.1 Phoxinus phoxinus
GGTTCGGCTACTATGGTCCAGAGTGCTGTCTATATAGGAAGCTCATCGGGTTCGGCTACTATGGTCCAGAGTGCTGTCTATATAGGGAGCTCACCGGGTTCGGCTACTATGGTCCAGAGTGCTGTCTATATAGAGAGCTCACCGGGTTCGGCTACTATGGTCCAGAGTGCTGTCTATATAGGGAGCTCACCGGGTTCGGCTACTATGGTCCAGAGTGCTGTCTATATAGAGAGCTCACCGGGTTCGGCTACTATGGTCCAGAGTGCTGTCTATATAGGGAGCTCACCGGGTTCGGCTACTATGGCCCAGAGTGCTGTCTATATAGGGAGCTCACCGGGTTCGGCTACTATGGTCCAGAGTGCTGTCTATATAGGGAGCTCTCCGGGTTCGGCTACTATGGTCCAGAGTGCTGTCTATATAGGGAGCTCACCGGGTTCGGCCACTATGGCCCAGAGTGCTGTCTATATAGGGAGCTCACCGGGTTCGGCCACTATGGTCCAGAGTGCTGTCTATATAGGGAGCTCACCGGGTTCGGCCACTATGGTCCAGAGTGCTGTCTATATAGGGAGCTCTCCGGGTTCGGCCACTATGGTCCAGAGTGCTGTCTATATAGGGAGCTCACCGGGTTCGGCTACTATGGTCCAGAGTGCTGTCTATATAGGGAGCTCACCGGGTTCGGCCACTATGGTCCAGAGTGCTGTCTATATAGGGAGCTCACCGGGTTCGGATACTATGGTCCAGAGTGCTGTCTATATAGGGAGCTCACCGGGTTTTGCGACACAATCTTGCCGTTGGCTCCTGCGACAAACCTGCACCTGAGCGCCTCCATTAAGCCAATTATAATCCGATCGCAGTCACACACCTGACAGCGGCTCACATTAGACAGACACCCTTATAAGTACCACTCAAAAATATGATTTATATAACTACGTTAATAAAGCCAGTTACCTCAGAAAAGGCGCGCGCGAGACGCTTTCGTGATGTTTAAACGCAAACCCGCGCTAACAGTCGCATTATTATTATTATTCACTTCTGTTCAACACGAAGGATTAATTTCACTCATTTACCTCGGGACTGCCGTCACGGGTCCACCGAAGCCGGTGCTCGGGTAAAATCCGGTGTGTTTATCGCCCCGGTTTCAGGAGGATCATCAAATCAGCACGTTTGACTGAGCGACGGGCGTAAGCGCGCTCACGAGAGCAACGGTCCCTGCGTCATGACGTACGTGCGTATGACGCGCTGCAGGGAAATGTAGTTCCCGGCGTATTATTTACATCACTGGGAAAACTACAATTACACTTTTTTTTAACCCATTTCACAAATAAAGGTGATGCAATATTATCGCATTTTATTTTATTTCACATGAGGATTCGTTGAGTACACACACAAATGATGTATTTAGAAAATAAACATGACATTATTCAGTAAAAAAAAAATTATATATATGGTGTGAAAGTTCATGGTTCCGCTCAGAGCACGGGTCGCGGCTGTTGCGTCAGCAGGAGCCCGAAGCGTTTCTTGATGGTCACGCGGTGTCGGGAGAACTTGTCGTCCGGAGAGAAGCGGGCCGGGTGCGCGGAGCTGGTGGGCTGACCGCTCAGGTCCAGTTTCTGCACAGAAATAAAATAATATATTCAAAACACGCCTCAAAACTGCATACATCTGATCTATATTAAATGTATAACGCTGTATAGCCAAATATGCCGCCATTACAGCAAAATAAAAGCCGTCTCACCTTCAGAGTGTAAACCCTGTCGCCTTTCTCGTTCAGATAAAACTGCAGGAACATGATGAACTCTCGACGGTCACGGTCTCTCAGCGAGTTACAACGTCTGTCGGTTTATTTCTAAAATATCCGAGAGCAGAAACCAGCTTTATAATCGGCAGAGCTGCTCAAAACACCACGCGCACGTGTGCGACTGCTCCCGAAGCAAACCGGATGTGTGCGGCACGAGCCGCGGCGCAAAGCAGGATGGGAAAATGAGTTTTTAGAAAAAGGTCACGTGTGTAAAGAAAACCTCCCGCCTGCTGTGGAATATAACGACAGACATAACAAAAATAATTATTAACGTAATTACATGTGACTCAATCATATTATAGTTAATAACATGCGATTGTATAGTTTGGAACACTGATATGCTGATTTGTGTTTGTTTTTAAAAGTGTGCCGTTTAAATCTGCATTTCAGAAGTGAGCAACTGTTCCAATTAACCCGTTATTTAACCTTCAAAGTCCGTGAATATTTTCTTTCTTTGAGATAATCAGATCCTCTGAGGCTACTTCAGTGTCAGGTAATTTGGTAAAATTCTTGATGTAATATTTATAAATGCCTTTTTTGTGCCGACTGTTTTGTTGTTTAGATAGAGAGCCTATAAGTCCCGCCCCTCCGCTTCCGGCTCATGGGACCTTATTTCGGGGAAAATAATATATGTATGGTAGTCAATGGCGAGAGACAACTTATCTTTTTATTCTGTCCGAACTGTTCCCTGAACTACACATATGATGTTTGTCCATTTAAAACATATTTATGAAAGTCAAGAAAGTCGCAGTTTGTCATAAAACAGAAGAGTAACGTTTAGTTTTATGTGGAAATCGCTCAATGACTGACAGACGTTAGCTTCAGTAGAGTTAGCTTCAGTAAAGTTAGCTTCAGTAAAGTTAGCTTCAGTAGAGTTAGCTTCAGTAGAGTTAGCTTCAGTAAAGTAGGCTTCAGTAGAGTTAGCTTCAGTAAAGTTAGCTTCAGTAAAGTAGGCTTCATTCGCTGAGAGAAAAGTGACGCCTTTTGGGTTTGTAGTCTTTGTAATGACGTATTTTCAAAATCTTAGGCTATACCGCAACAGTTTTACATCAAACTGCGAATTTCTTGACTTTAAAATGTATTAAATTGACAAACATCATATGGGCACAATTCAAACGAGATCTAAATATTTGTTGTCTCTCGCCATTGACTACCATACAATATTTTTCCGAAGTAAGGTCCCATGGTCCACCGGAAGGGGAGGGGCTTAGGCTCTCTATTAAACCACTAGCAATATTAAAAATAAAACTAGTGTACACATTAACTGATATACAATTAGCAGAAGAATTTTTCTTATTATGTAAAACCCCCTGTTTGTTTCAGCTTCTGATGGAGTACGCACTTCCACTTAACGAGGATAATGAGCTGCTTAATTACGGAGATATCGCACAGGATAGGAGCCAACGCGATCGGACTGAGACACGATGTGTTGAGGCTGAAAACACGCTTCTTGAGCCAGAAACACGGGCTTCGGTGCGATCAGCGCAAACATGCGTGTACTCGCTTCATCCGCAGCTGCAGCCCAGCGCCGCCCGCGGAGATCCAGGAAGTGCGATACACCCGCGTATAAACCTCAAGCCTTTCCTCCCGCCGCCGTGGCCCGTCCTGCTCCCTCGCTTCCACCTCGCTCCAGTGCCGCCCCAGAATCAGTTCTGGCCCGTTATCACGCCTTCACAGCACTTTAGCCCTGGGTTTAACTTTAGCCCTGGGTTTAACTTTAGCCCTGGGTTTAACCCCGCATTTAACCCTATAGTGGCCTGTGGGGAATCCGCCGTCTCCTGTCCTTCCCCGTATCCGCATCTAAACACCACGGGCTCGGTCTCCCACACACACTCACACACACACTCACACACACACTCGTTCCCCGCAGACGTGCTCGACTCGTACGAACTGTGGCAGAGACTGTGTGAGACGGCGAAGGACTTCACCTCCGGCAGTCCAGATACTGAAGCTCTCGCCTGCTTCTTCATGTGAGCACACACACACTCTCTCACACACACACACATCCACTAACCCGACCCCTAAACCTACCCATCACACACACACACTACCCATCTCACACACACTACCCATCTCACACACACTACCCATCACACACACACACTACCCATCTCACACACACACTACCCATCTCACACACACTACCCATCTCACACACACACTACCCATCTCACACACACTACCCATCTCACACACACTACCTATCTCACACACACTACCCATCACACACACACACTACCCATCTCACACACACTACCCATCACACACACACTAACCCGACCCCTAAACCTACCCATCTCACACACACACACACACACACACACACACACACACACTAACCCGACCCCTAAACCTACCCATCACACACACACACACACACACTAACCCGACCCCTAAACCTACCCATCACACACAAACACACACACACACACACACTAACCCGACCCCTAAACCTACCCATCACACACACACACACACACACTAACCCGACCCCTAAACCTACCCATCACACTCTCTCACACACACACACACACACACACACACACACACACACACACACACACTAACCCGACCCCTAAACCTACACATCACATACATACACACACACACACACACACACTAACCCGACCCCTAAACCTACCCATCACACTCTCTCTCTCACACACACACACTCTCTCACACACACACACACACACACACACTAACCCGACCCCTAAACCTACCCATCACACACACACACACACACACACACACACTAACCCGACCCCTAAACCTACCCATCACACTCTCTCTCTCACACACACACACACACACACACACACACACTAACCCGACCCCTAAACCTACCCATCACACACACACACACACACACACACACACACACACACACACACACACACACACACTCATACTGCAGATCATGTGTTTTCATCTGCACATCATTATAATATTCTATAATTCGATGATGATGATATAATTAATTCTATAATTAAAGATGTATAATAACATGTTATTGAAACAGGAACTCATTGTGATGTTATGATGCTTATATCATATCAATAATAAAGGCCGGTTCACACCAAGAATGATAACTATAACCATACAGTTTTATAATCGCTAAAGATTACAGCTAGGCCTATAGCGATCATGGTGCGGTCAAGTAGGTAAAACTATTATTTTTTTAATTAAATGAATTTGTATTATCTTTTCCTTGTTGTGCATTAGTAAATAGCAAATGTATATATATTTATTATTTTAGTTTTCATTTGTTTCATTTTTATCATTATAATTAATACTTTTTCATTCTATTAACTGACTTTATTTATTTTTTATTGTTTACTATATTTATTTATTTATTGTTTACTATATTTATTTATTGTTTACTATATTTATTTATTGTTTACTATATTATTGTCAACTTTTCGTTGACAGATTTCTATTTGTTTGTTTATAATTCAATTTATATTCTAATAGTAGTATTTTTTTTTCCAATTACCTTTATTTCTTCATTGTTGTGTTATTTTATTATAAAAGTGTATACATTGATATGAAAAGGTATGTAAGTATCAATCATTGGTTGTTTATTTGGGTTTATATATATTTGTTTACTATTAAAGGTGGGGTGTGTGATTTGCACTTTGACTCCACCCACTCACAGAACATGGACATGGATGGGGGGATGGTACGACCGATTGATTGACGCACTTACTGTCCAATGATTCTAGGTGGTCTTGGAAATGATTGGCTGGAGTTTTTCGAGTCCTGCCCGTTCCACAGATGATTCAATTGCTTACAATTTCAATTGATTTCAGTGCTTCTAACTGTAAGTGGGTTAGGAATAGGATTTTAAGTGATTTTGAAAAAATGGCCAAAAAAGAGAATTACATACCCCACCTTTAATTCATAATTATTCATTATCATTCGCCACATTGACAGATAAACGATATTGAATCATTTTCAGAGCGATTTTTTCCCCCCAGCAACATGAAAGCCAATCAGAATTCTTCATACTTAGTTTGAATCTCTCTCTCTCTCTCAGTCGCGTGATTCGCTCTCTCGCCGTTCACAGTCCCGATCTGCCGTTCTCGGATGCCGCCACCGTGGCCGTTGAGGAGTGGAGGAGAATCCCGCTCTTCCAGCGCGAGCAGTATCACGTCACGGCCAGGATGTGAGCTAAACAAAACAATTACGAATCACTCATTTCTGAAACTGACATGGTTGAGGAGTGCTAATAATTCAAATCTATCAAATTAATTGGTAACCCTTTACAATAAGGCTCATTAGTTAACATAATGTTAACATGAACTAACCATGAGCATGAGATTAGCAGTTCATGTTAATTAACGAACCTTATTGTAAAGTGTTACCAATTAACTTAATTATACAATAATAGTGTATTAATTTGATGCTATTTGGAGCAGATTTGTAATTTTTAACCCCTTAGTTGCAGAAATGGAGCAGGTTTTGGGAAATTACTGCTTGTTGGGAATTGAAGTTGTTTGTTTATACTCCTCTAGGTTCATTAAGTTGGAAGAACAGAACAAGAGGTCCACAGGTCAGGACTTATTATAATGGCTCAAAATTAATGTTTTATTTATGCGTATTGATAAAACCTTCTAACCTTAACTTCATCTATGACTGAATTAACTAGTACACCATGAACCTCGTCACTTGCACAGGTTATGTGAAGAAAACAAGCAAACAATCTAAGAAGGCGCTGCCGGTTGAAGATCTCGCCGAGAGCGCGCTGGCAGAGTACTCGCAGGTCATGGACGCTCTGGGGTCAGAGGTCACCGCAGCCGACGAGGAGGACGTGTGCGCGCTGTACTTCAACCAGCTGTTCAAGCACTGCGAATTTACCAACGAGGTCAATTTAAATCTAAATATATCGTTAAAAATGATCTAATAATGAGCCGGCGTTCTCATTTTAAGGCGAGACACTACAGGTGAATAGGGTAAAATTTTAAAATAATAGATATCACCATGAAACTTCCAGTTGATTACTTACACACGTTCATAAAAAAAATGTATTACAAGTTTTTAAAATGTGTATGTTTAATTATGCAAATTAGGCATTATCTCATTAAATATGTGAAATTGTGCATATATTTTCGGTAGATAGATCTGAACATATGATAAAGCCAGGTGCAAAATTCTTCTTTCATTTTGATTACACACAAGATGAAAGATGTTCGGAGGGATTTCAGGATATATGCTTTCATGACCTAGGAAATCTAAATATACTGTCCATAGCCTTAAAAATTGATTTTCGCCAATTTTTTTAAAATTAAAATGTCCCATAAATCAGGCCAGGAATGATTTATTAACAAATCCCTCTGAACATATCTTCAGAATACTGCTAAGTGTGTAACTGGAGAGTTTGGTGTACATCGGCTGAGATGTTTATACTGGAGAATGACAAAAAACTCATTTTGAGAAAAAGGCATTTAAAGATTTGTAATGTATAAAATTCATACTTTTTTAGTGGAAACAACTATTTACAGACACAATATCTCATCAAATAATTAGCAACAACAATACAAACCACCTAAATCACATCAAAACTTATAAACACAGCATTTATGGCCTTCAACTGAGCAGAAAAACAGTCAAAAACACACATCTGAGTGTCGGAGCGCGTCACGTGATGCATCTGAACCAATCACGGTGTCAGACATTGACATCAGCCAATGAGATTTCGCTTTTAGAGTTAAATGCCCATTGTACTTTCACGATTGGTTGCTGATAAAAAGAAAATTACCATATTTGGATCCGACAGCATTGTACAGGAGAGAGAGCGCTTTCCAGACATGTGTGAGATTATTATTATATTTGGATCCGACAGCAGAGAGAGAGAGAGTTGTCCAGCGGTGTGTGTGATTACAGGAGACAGAGATCGCGGATCATGATGATTTAGAACGCCAACTTTTGTTGAATTTCTGAGAAATCTACAGACGCAAATAGACAAAGTGCAGTAAAATAAAGACCTAAATGTGTATTTTGGACTTTTTTTCACCACACGTCTGAAAGAAGATGTTATTGAAGACAAATATCCCAAAATCTCAAAATTGACCAGTGGAAAAAACCCGATGTTTTTGCCTGCCGTGTCTCGCCTTAAAGTGTGTTTTCTCTCTTTCAGGCTGGTTTCGACATGGACTACATCAGCTCTCTTCTCTCCACAGATCACAACCTCACGGACGTCCTTAAGGAAAATTCCCAGGATTTGTTTTCCAGCGTCATTCCCAAGCCAGTCGCCGGATGCTCCCATTGGACTCCACAGCGTGACTTCAGCCACCATAACGGCTCCAATCTTCAAGATCACATGACGCAGAAATCATTTCGGATTTACACACCAACTGGGATGGAAAATGGCGGCCAGAACGCATTTCAAGCATTAAGTTCCCAAGGCGTCCAAGAAACGGTTCATTCTGCTTTCCAAGACTTTGGTCCATCTGGAAACTCCTCAGGAGGAAAAAGCGAGACTTTGTACGTCGCTGAACTTGAAACCACCGTCCAATCCGAGTGCTTCAGTCTTCAAAACTACAAATCCCATCATGCATCATTTACGCATTCCATAAAACATCCAAAAAAACCTGCGAATGGTGGAGTTGAGCATGACGGAGAGCAAAACACGGGGGCCAGACAAAAAACTGAGAAAACGGGAAGCACGATGGAAAAGAGAAACATGGATACGGACATTCCCAACGATTCTCAGCAGGACATGAGAAATAATACAGTGAGAACACAGACAAGCGTAGAGGAGACGTCCGAGGAAAAGAACGTAAACCAGAACAAAGAACAGAAGCGACGACGTAGACGACGGAAGCAGGACAAGATCACGGCGCTCGACGAGAGAACAACAGCTGAACACCTGAGGAGTAGAAAGACTGAAGGCGGTCAGCGAAGATCCGCAGCCAAACATGGAGCGAAAGAAACCGACTTTTTCAAAATGAGCACAGAGAGAGAGCAATTACCGCAGCGCACGGACGTGAGCGAGGCGAGGACGGTTCGAAGAGATGAAGAGATCGAGAGACGTCAAAGGCCGATAAAAACGGAAAGATCTCACGAAGAGAGTCGAGGAGCGGCGCACGCAGAAAGAAGCGATGGGAAAGAGCCGCAAAAGTGGGCCATTGGAGAGGATGGAGAGGTTTACCCGATCGCACGAGGGCGACCAAAGCCGGCGCAAACCACGAACGAAGACGCCTGAGGAGGTTCACGTGGAGGAATGCAACTAAAAATCCTCTTGAGGCATAATAAAACACTTAAATGGACCACATGAAGTATCATGTCTTTATTTAAACTCCCCCTGTGGTGAACATCCAGTTTTTAATGTTGTATGTCTATGTGGTGTTTTTAACGCAACACCAAGGAACTTTTCCTCCGCGGTCGCCCTACAGGCTGGAAGCGGAATTGTCCATTACCGCTGTCGTAAATAATTTGGCGTACCGTCGCACGCACGCTCGCTGCTTATCCAGCGCCGGCTCTGGGATGAACGATGTCCACAGACAAGCTAGAGTATGATCAATTGCGACATCAGAAACGAAGAAAAACTAAATAATGACGATTGTAACGCTTGACGTAAAGCAAGTCAAATTTGTAGTTTTCTTAAGTCTCATTAGAACTACAGAAACGCGAGATCTGGCAATCGTACAGTAGCTAAGTTTCCATCCACTTGTCAATCGAATTATCAGAAGTTCGGTAAAAAAAAACTAACGCGAGTAAAGCTGGTGAAAGTGTGTTTCCCTCCGACGGCTTTAAAGCGAATAGAAACCTGTGCGTAATGACGTCACATGCTGTTTTGCGATCAAATTGGTATATCGAATTGATTTGAGACATTTTAAGGTGTTTCCATTCATTTTCGCACTGAATCGCACAACATTCAAGCCAACATTTGCGAACAAAGTTTTGCTAGACAAAATGCAATTCATTATTTATTCGGCAAATAACGTTTCCATCAGCGTTTATCACATAAGCCGTATATCGATCAAGATAAAATTCAATGAGACCGAACACATTTCATTTGAGTCGATATTCATGAAATTCAATCGAATTTTACTGTTTGCATAAGGCATTTTTCATTCGATATCACTTAATTCGGATAAAAACGTGTGGATGGAAACATAGCTAGTGTGTGGTTATAGCCGATATAGGGCCGCAAAGCGGAGGCAGAAGTGCCGTTCACCGTTACGACTTGACGAACCACTGATACGAGTTTGGAAAACATTATTTTAAGGTAAAAAATCTTCCTTAGTGTTGCTTTAATACAAACTGTGTGTAAATTCATAAGTCAACAACATTGCTGAGTATTTTCTCCATAAAACTGCAGTGAACCAGAGACTTTGGTTTGAAATCGCTGATGTTCCTGACGTCACAAACTACCTTAACCAATCAGACCAACCTGCCGGAGGGCTTACGCATATCATTAACAGCGTACTATTAGGATTTTCTGTTGATATGAAAAATCTGGCAGATTTAGCAATAAAGCGGATATGATTACGATGTTATGATGAATTCCTTTTTCCACTGACGTTCTGAGTTGTTCAAAGCATGTCTTATGATTGAGATGGAGAACAGGAACATGGTTTATTTAACATTAGCAATAGTAGCCCATTATTAGCTGTTTTATAACACAGTCAAGCTAAAGGCTAATCATATTAATTACCGTTATGTGTCTGAGTTGTAAAGAGCGATAGTGCAGCGTTTACCTCAGTGTGTCGGCCGAGTGAATCTGAGCTGACGTAAGCGGAGGCGGGGCTCATTTGCATATTCCGCGTATAATAAACGAGGTAATTGTCGAGTTCAAGCTATTTTAAGTTTTTTTTTCACAGAAAAAAACGTTTAAATATGTCATTATGGTGATCAAAGATGAGTTTTAAGGGATAAAATGATTGACTACAGGGAGAATTTTCATATATTAAAGTATAAAATAATATGACATAAATATGTTTTTTTCCAATATAAGAAACTTTAAAAAAAAAAAAAAACTAAATATACACAGTGTAGGTTAGAAACACAGGACAAGAGTAGAAGAGCCAACTGTAGTAAAGTGTGTGTGTTATCGCGTGAAGCTACGAGAGCGGAAAATTATAAAATGGGAACGAGAGGAGATTTGACATGCGAGCTGAGTTCAATCAAGCTCAAATAAAACATAAAAATAAAACAAAACCAAAGGCTTGTTCTTGGATGACATCACAACACTGACGACCATTCAAAACTCGTTTAAAACGACAAACACGTTCGAGAAGGTTCCAGTAAAGACAGGAAACATCAAGTCTTAATTTAAGATGTTTAATATATTAAAGTATAAAATAATATGACACATCAGCAGGAGTCTTTGACAGTACAAAAGTCTTTGTTTTTTCCAATTTACAGTTTAAAATGACAAAAATATACACCTTTAAATACACATACACATCTTTCAGGCATAATCATTATAAAATATATAGATACTTGTTCCAAGGCACATTCATTTAGTGTTATATTCTCACAGTATCATTCCCAGATCAACAGATGAAGAAGAACTCACTTGCACACATGTAAACGTGACCCTTTCACACACAGCTTCATGTCTCAGTTATTGCACACGCAGTGGGACGTTCCTTCCAGTTTTGCGACATTGCTACCGACCAAGCGACGCTCCTCAGTCTGACTTCCTATTGGTCGATCCGAAGCCGTTATAAATCCCATTGTTGCCGTTGGGCTTCCCATTGGGAATGCCATTGTGGTTTCCGTCAGCGAGCCCGTTGGAGCGGAGATACTCTGTGAAGACCTTCTGATAAACGGGATGCGTCGTCAATAAGTCCTGCAGAGAAGCTTTAGGAGATACACAACCAATTAGCATTCGATATTAGAACACCACCGCTATCATCTTAGCTGAATACACATTAGAAGTATTGGGTTTCATCTTTCCGCTTACTCGAATTGTTTATGTGTCTATGTGGAGTTATTAATCTGCTTTAACACACACCATGTGTAAGTTCATAAGTCGACAGCATTGCTGAGTATTTTCTGCTTAAAACTGCAGTGAACCAAAGACAGTCTCAAAAACACGAATCGCTGGTGTTTCTGACGTCACACACTACCTTGACCAATCAGATCAACGTGTGATCGTCCACCAGTGGATCTCTGAGTGAGTGAGTGAGTGAGTGGAGGCGGGGCTCATTTGCATATTCATAGATCCGCACATACTACACGAGGCAAGGGTGTCGAGTTACATTCAAGATTTCTCAAGGCATGAAGAAGCCTGTTTGGTGGTCAGACAACGAAAAGGTTTTTTTACCCTCAGTGGGTCGCCCCCTGGTGGTCAGCGCAGAGAACATCTCTCCTATATCGTACTGCGGGATTCCCACCAGCGCCCCCATCAGGCCGGACAGATCGCCTGCGCTCAGCAACCCATCCTGGTCCGTGTCGAACCACTGCGAACACACACACACACACAATTAGGATTAAACTCTTGAGGAATGCATTTCATTAAGAGACTTTTACTGGCCGTAAATATTTTTTGCATGATTTCATTGAAGACTAAATCTAATCTAATTGCATGAATAGAACCCAAAAATCATATTGTGACATTTAGCCATTTATTGTTCTTAGAGATGCACGATACATCGGCCACCATATCGGTATCAGCCGATATATGTTCATTTTTAATGGTATCGTTATCGGTCTGATAAGAAATGTTGGCCGATATATTAAAGCTGATCAATAATGTGTTATTTCCTCCAGCTGAGACGCTTCAGATGCACACTGTTCAACACGATGCGTTTGAATCGCTTGAAATATGATTGGAATCACTTCAAAAAAGATCATAAAAAACAATAGAGTAAAGTAGTGCAAGTCTGTCATATCGGCTAATAACACATTTAATGAGAAGATTATAATTGTGGATTTTAATGGTGAGACTTTTGTTTTTGTAATAAGGCTCTCAAAAATTATATAAAATTTGGATTTAGATTAATCGGCCAATATATCGGTTATCGGCCAAATATAAATAATTATCGGTATCGGCCAAAATGTTAAAATGAGTGGATCTCTCTTTTTTTTTTTTTTTTTTTTTTTTATAAATCTCTTTCCACTGTTGTTTTTATGGAACAATAAAATGGAGCAATTATCAGAGATAACCTCAATAATTGTGCAAATAATTTTGCAATCCAAATAAGTGAACTTTTATTGCAGTTATATTACATTATAAATAACTAAATATATAAATAATGTACATTTTCACAGAATTAAAGTAAATAAATATGGGCCTAATTTTATTATAAATTGTATTTTGTATCGTGAGGATTAATTATTATTTTTATGTTTTTATTAGCAAACAATTTTATGAAACAAATCAATAAAGACATATATTCTTATTAAAAGTTGATATTATTATAAAATTGATTTATAAAAAAAATTAAGTTTAATAATAATTTCATTTTACAATACTAATATTAATGGCTGTCTTCATTTGCTTATAAACTGGACGGCGAGCATTTCTGGCCCTGCTGTCAATATTTCCCAGCACTCTTCTATAGTACACTGTAAAACACGACACGACACTGAACACACACTCACCGTGAACGCCGTGTGTATGAGAGACTCCAGACTCCTGAAGCCAGAAACGGCCGACACACTCAAACACACCTGCCTCATGTCCACCGTATCATCCTGCAAACACACACACTACTGCTCACACAAACACACACTAATGCTCACACAAACACACACACTACTGCTCACACAAACACACACTACTGCTCACACAAACACACACTAATGCTCACACAAACACACACTACTGCTCACACAAACACACACTAATGCTCACACAAACACACACTACTGCTCACACAAACACACACTACTGCTCACACAAACACACACTAATGCTCACACAAACACACACTACTGCTCACACAAACACACACTACTGCTCACACAAACACACACTACTGCTCACACAAACACACACTACTGCTCACACAAACACACACTACTGCTCACACAAACACACACTAATGCTCACACAAACACACACTACTGCTCACACAAACACACACTAATGCTCACACAAATACACACATCTGGTCATTTGTAAGTTGCTTTGTATTAGAGCAAATCTCTCTCACACACACACACACACACCTTTGAGTAAAGCGAGCAGATCTTCACTGCCATCTTTCTGTCCTTGAGCCCCAAAATAGAGGTCAGGTGATCGGCTGTTACCATGGCGCTCTGGCCTGAGTGACAGCTGTCAATCATGTCATTCATCATGGTCTCCACTCGAGCGTTCGTAACACTGCGGATGAGGAGAATGAAAGAGTGTGAGACAAACGTGTGGAGAGATACTGACACACACACACACACACACACACAGACACACGCACACGCACACACACACACACGCACACACACACACGCACACACACACACGCACACACGCACACACACACACACACACCCGTGTTTCTGGAGCAGTTGGAGAGCTGCCTGAGCCGGAGGTTCCAGTGGAATCGAGATGTTTCCGAGCTTTTCGACGGGAAAACGTCCCTCCATCACATAATCAGTGGCAGGAACACGGAGAGCTCTGTGAATAAGAGCATATTAATATTGCAGGTTAAATACACCTTACACTAATTATAACGTAAACGTGTTATTTGAGCTGTAAATTTGTCTAATTCATCTTGAACTTGAATTAACCAGGTCTAATACACGGGTGTTATTGTTCATATAAACTCATAATCATTTTAGTTAGTTGAAATAAAGCTGAAATTAAATCAAATATAACTAATGAAAAACGTAAAACTTAAAATGTAGTAATTGAAGTTCTAAAATAAAAATAAATTAAAGCTAAAGCGCATACAATTTTGCTAACTTCTAAAACTTAAACGGAGATTAAATTGTCCTTCTGAACTTGCGCACAGTGTCTCGCGGAACATTCAGTGCCTCCGCTACCGATGAAGTCTTTTCTGAACTTTTTTGTACCATTCTTTCGACTTATATTTCTAACTTGCAGTCAAACGTGACGCTCGCCGGTTCAGAGATGTCATGTGTTCCAGCTCAAGCACACCTGCTGCCGCTAATGAGCCCTTGATTAGCGAGACAACGCCGCGTTTGCAGGCTGTGAGGGATTCTAATGATCATTTTGAGACGGCAGAAGGCATTAAAACGTGCATTTTCACTTAAAACCACTTGAATATTTGTTGTGTTGATCGAGTTCACTGACTCTTGTTTGATTGGTTCATTGAGCAGCTGAAAGCCTGTCCACTAGATAGTCAGCAGAGCGTGAGACTGTGTCGTGACTCACTTGGCCATGAGTTTCTGTACGTTCTCAGCATATAAGTCCGGGTTTTCCTTCTCCTCCTGCGACGGCGTGTACACGGGCAGGAACTAGAACCAATCAGAGCAGAGAAGAATTATTGAGTGAGATTGTATTGGTCTCAGCTGTAACGTGATTGGCTCTCGCTCATGTCAATCAAATGAGGTCCGCCCACCTCCACAGTAACGCTGGTGTAGATCTGAACGGTGGTGTGCCAGAGAGAGCCGAGCCTGAGGAGAACAAACCAGACCAAACCAGATTAAACCAGACCAAACCAGATTAAACCAGACCAAACCAGACCAAACCAGATTAAACCAGATTAAACCAGATTAAACCAGACCAAACCAGACCAAACCAGATTAAACCAGACCAAACCAGACCAAACCAGATTAAACCAGACCAAACCAGATTAAACCAGATTAAACCAGATTAAACCAGATTAAACCAGGACCAGACACAAACATACAACTTGATTTCAAGTCTGATCACACACAAAGTATAACTGTATTTACTTAAGAGCTAAATTGTTTCTTTTGATTTTTGTCATAAAAAAATACATATATAATCTCTATAGAAAAAATGATAAATAAAAATATATCAAAAAGAAACGGCACAAAAAAACATTTCTTACCACGACAATCCTTTCCAAGTCCACCGAACTGTGTCCTGCAAAAGATTAAAGGGGTCATGACATGAGAAACCAAATTTGCCCTGATCTTTTGGTATATAAGAGGTCTTTGTACCATTAAAACGTCCTGCAAGTTTCATAGCTTAAGACGTCCTCCCCATTATAAACGAATCATTTATTTAATCAAGCTCTAAATACAGCTCGTTCTGGATCCATGGTAAGAAGTGACGTCACGGTACGAAGTGACGTGCCAGCGTTTGCATATGACCGCCTCCAGCACAAGACAACTACGCTTAAAGCGCAAGACAACTACGCTCATTTCGTATCGTTGTCGCGCCCGCGCGCCGCGCGCCTCACAAGTGTTCAGTCGCCGGACAGCGAGTGGGTCTGTGTACAGGGAGATTACGACGCCGCAGATGTGCTGTTCCTGGCTGTGGACAAACAACATCTTTGAATACGCTGCGAAAGATCCAGACGTCAGGGAAAAATGGATGCACTTTATTTTTTTGCGGACGTCTCAGTCACGACAGTGTTAGTTTAAGCGTTTGTTCTGTACATTTTAAGGATGACAGTTTTGAGCTTTGCCAGAAAACTGTTGCTCAAAGATAAGTCTGTGCCGACTATTCTGGGCTCAACATCGACGACGCAAACTGTAAGTAATGTATTTAAAACTTTAAACTACTTTTTAAATACGCTGAAAGATCCAGTCGTCAGGGGAAAATGGATGCACTTTATTTTTTGCGGACGTCCCAGTCACGGCAGTGTTAATGTAAGTGTTTGCTCTATAAATTATAAGGATGACTGTTTTGAGGAAAAAATCCCAATATGATGCTTGGCTTTGCCAGAAAACTGTTGCTCAAAGATAAGTCTGTGCCGACTCTTCTGGGCTCAATAACGACGACGCAAACGTACTTTTTACCATGGCTAATATAAACACATTTGTATAAGAGAATCTTGAAAATATGTCGCCTTTCTAGTAGGGCTACATGTGATAGAAAATTAAAAATGTTGCCTTTATCAATGCTGCATCTTCAAAGATGGCCTGTCTGTGCATGCATTTTTGTCCGTGGTACACCCTATCATGTCATTGGAATTAGTTAAATAATGTTAAACTGTTAGCAAATTAAGCTATAGGATAATTATGCAACAATAATCCGTTTTCAAGTGTCTCGGGTTAATTTTTTTTTATTAATTCAAAATAGTTTCACTTTCCATGTGGACACGGGCTGATCCAGTCTTCGTTGTTGTGGTCATGGTTCATTTTCCTCTGATTCTGGCTCAAACATAATAAGGCTTTATCATTGCAAGAGCCATCGCTTCGCATGCATCACCCGCTATTAAACAGTTACGCCGAATCCGCAAACGTTCTGGCTGGGGGCGTTAATAATTGATGCATAGGCACTGACGTTAGCCAATCATAACAGTGGGCGTTAACACTGAACTCTTAAAGGGGAAACACCCCCAAAACAGACTGTTTGACTCAGAGGATGAGAAACGGGGAAAAGGTCATAAATCACTACATTTTAAAAGTTTTTTGTAAAAAAAACTATAGTAATACTATAATTGCACCTAAGGGATCATAATAATTAAATAAAAAAAACCATGTCATGACCCCTTTAAGGAATGTTTTATATATCTATGCAAGTGTGAAATACACACAACCTCACACACACACACACACACACACACACACACACACACACGCACACACACACACACGCACACACAAACACTGTGTGATTGAGTGAGGTTGTAATGTCTCATCATGTACTGCTGCTTCAGTCGTGCACACACACACACACGCACACACACACTGCTGCTTCAGTCGTGCACACACACACACACGCACACACACACTGCTGCTTCAGTCGTGCACACACACACACACGCACACACACACTGCTGCTTCAGTCGTGCACACACACACACACACGCACACACACACTGCTGCTTCAGTCGTGCACACACACACACACGCACACACACACTGCTGCTTCAGTCGTGCACACACACACACACACGCACACACACAAGGATTTGAGATTGAGTGAGGTTGTAATGTCTAGCTGTCATCATGTACTGCTGCTTCAGTCGTGCACACACACACACACAGCTGCTTCCGGCGTGCACACACACATATACACACACACACGCACGCACACACACACACACAGACACACGCACGTACGGCTACTTCAGTCGTACACACACACACATACGCGCACACAGACACACACATACACACTGCTGCTTCAGGCGTGCACACACACACACACACACACACACACTGCTGCTTCAGTCGTGCACACACACGCACACGAACACACACACTGCTGCTTCAGTCGTGCACACACACACTGCTGCTTCAGTCGTGCACACACACACACACACACACACACTGCTGCTTCAGTCGTGCACACACACACACACACACACACACTGCTGCTTCAGTCGTGCACACACACACACACACACTGCTGCTTCAGTCGTGCACACACACACTGCTGCTTCAGTCGTGCACACACACACACACACACACACACACACACTGCTGCTTCAGTCGTGCACACACACACACACACACACACACTGCTGCTTCAGTCGTGCACACACACACACACACACACACACTGCTGCTTCAGTCGTGCACACACACACACACTGCTGCTTCAGTCGTGCACACACACACACGAACACACACACTGCTGCTTCAGTCGTGCACACACACACACACACGCACACAAACACACACACTGCTGCTTCAGTCGTGCACACACACACACACACACACACACACTGCTGCTTCAGTCGTGCACACACACACACACACACACACTGCTGCTTCAGTCGTGCACACACACACACACTGCTGCTTCAGTCGTGCACACACACACACACACACACACTGCTGCTTCAGTCGTGCACACACACACACACTGCTGCTTCAGTCGTGCACACACACACACGAACACACACACTGCTGCTTCAGTCGTGCACACACACACACACACACACACGCACACAAACACACACACTGCTGCTTCAGTCGTGCACACACACACTGCTGCTTCAGTCGTGCACACACACACACACACGCACACAAACACACACACTGCTGCTTCAGTCGTGCACACACACACTGCTGCTTCAGTCGTGCACACACACACACACACACACACACACACACACACACACACACACACACACACACACACACACACACACACACACACACTGCTGCTTCAGTCGTGCACACACACACACACACACACACTGCTGCTTCAGTCGTGCACACACACACACACTGCTGCTTCAGTCGTGCACACACACACACACACACACACACTGCTGCTTCAGTCGTGCACACACACACACACTGCTGCTTCAGTCGTGCACACACACACACGGACACACACACTGCTGCTTCAGTCGTGCACACACACACACACACACACACGCACACAAACACACACACTGCTGCTTCAGTCGTGCACACACACACTGCTGCTTCAGTCGTGCACACACACACTGCTGCTTCAGTCGTGCACACACACACTGCTGCTTCAGTCGTGCACACACACACTGCTGCTTCAGTCGTGCACACACACGCACACAAACACACACACACTGCTGCTTCAGGCGTGCACACACACACACACACACACACGAACACACACACTGCTGCTTCAGGCGTGCACACACACACACACACACACACACACACACACACACACACACACACACTGCTGCTTCAGTCGTGCACACGAACACACACACACACACACTGCTGCTTCAGGCGTGCCCATATATAATCATCAAGGTTTTCTGTTGCATAATCGCTGCTAATTGTATCCATGAAGGCTGTGCTGCAGACTCGGACTCACCGGCGCCCCGGGGTAGTGGAGCAGGACCGGCTGGACGGGGACTCCTGCCAGAAACGCACCTGTTCAGATGACATGATATTCACACAAAACTATAATCAATAAACATAATCAATAGTTACATACTTATCAAACCGTTCTCAACGATGTACACGACTGGTCAGGACTCTTATTTCTCTGTGTGTGTGTGTGTGTGTGTGTGTGTGTGTGTGTGTGTGTGTGTGTGTGTGTGTTTCACACCAGGTTTGAATTTGAGAAGAGCTCGGCCATTAGTCGTTGTTCCTTCTGGAAACATGAGCATCTGCCGAAAGAAGTGGAGCACAACATGAGATTAAACACAACAGAACATGACAAACCAACTGTGTGTGTGTGTGTGTGTGTGTGTGTGTGTGTGTGTGTGTGTGTGAGAGAGTGAGTGTGAGAGTTAGAGTGAGTGTGAGAGTGAGTGAGAGAGTGTGAGAGTGAGTGAGTGAGTGTGAGAGTGAGTGAGTGAGTGAGTGAGTGAGTGTGAGAGTGTGAGAGTGAGTGAGTGAGTGTGAGAGTGAGTGAGTGAGTGTGAGAGTGAGTGAGAGAGTGTGAGAGTGAGTGAGTGAGTGTGAGAGTGTGAGAGTGAGTGAGTGAGTGTGAGAGTGAGTGAGTGAGTGAGTGAGTGTGAGAGTGTGAGTGAGAGAGTGTGTTAATGAGTGTGAGAGTGAGTGAGTGTGAGAGTGAGTGAGAGTGAGAGAGTGAGTGAGAGAGAGAGTGTGTGAGTGTGAGAGTGAGTGTGAGTGTGAGTGAGTGAGAGAGTGAGAGAGTGAGTGAGTGTGAGTGAGAGTGAGTGAGAGTGAGTGTGAGTGAGTGAGAGTGAGTGAGTGTGAGTGTGAATGAGTGTGAGAGTGAGTGAGAGTGAGAGAGTGAGTGAGTGTGAGAGTGAGAGAGTGAGTGAGTGTGAATGAGTGTGAGTGAGAGAGTGAGTGAGAGAGTGAGTGAGAGTGAGTGTGAGTGAGTGTGAATGAGTGTGAGAGTGAGTGAGAGTGAGTGAGAGTGTGAGTGTGAGTGAGTGAGAGAGTGAGAGAGTGAGAGAGTGAGAGTGAGTGAGAGTGTGAGTGAGAGTGAGAGAGTGAGTGTGAGTGAGTGAGAGAGAGTGAGTGAGAGAGAGTGAGTGAGAGTGAGTGTGAGAGTGAGAGTGAGTGTGAGTGAGTGAGAGAGAGTGAGTGAGTGAGAGAGTGAGTGAGTGTGAGTGAGTGAGAGTGAGTGAGAGTGAGTGTGAGTGTGAATGAGTGTGAGAGTGAGTGAGTGAGAGTGAGTGTGAGTGAGTGAGAGAGTGAGTGTGAGAGTGAGTGAGTGTGAGAGTGAGTGAGAGTGAGTGTGAATGAGTGTGAATGAGTGTGAGAGTGAGTGAGTGTGAGAGTGAGTGTGAGTGAGTGAGTGTGAGAGTGAGTGAGTGTGAGTGAGTGTGTGAGTGAGTGTGTGAGTGAGTGAGTGTGTGTGTGAGAGTGAGTGAGTGTGTGTGTGAGAGTGAGTGTGAGAGTGAGTGTGAGAGTGAGTGTGAGAGTGAGTGTGAGAGTGAGTGTGAGAGTGAGTGTGAGAGTGAGTGTGAATGAGTGTGAGTGTGAATGAGTGTGAGTGTGAATGAGTGTGCGAGTGTGAATGAGTGTGAGAGTGAGTGTAAGAGAGTGTGAATGAGTGTGAGTGTAAGAGTGAGTGTGAGTGAGTGAGAGTGAGTGAGTGTGAGAGTGAGTGAGAGTGAGTGTGAATGAGTGTGAGAGTGAGTGAGTGTGAGTGAGAGTGAGTGTGAATGAGTGTGAGAGTGAGTGTGAGTGAGTGAGTGTGAGAGTGAGTGAGTGTGAGTGAGTGTGAGTGAGTGTGAGTGAGTGTGAGAGTGTGTGAGAGTGTGTGAGAGTGAGTGTGAGAGTGAGTGTGAGTGAGTGAGTGTGTAAGAGTGAGTGTGTGTGAGTGTGTGAGTGAGTGTGAATGAGTGTGAGAGTGTGAATGAGTGTGAGAGTGAGTGTAAGAGTGTGAATGAGTGTGAGAGTGAGTGTAAGAGTGAGTGTGAATGAGTGTGAGTGTAAGAGTGAGTGTGAGTGTGAATGAGTGTGAGAGTGAGTGTAAGAGTGAGTGTGAGAGTGAGTGTGAGAGAGTGTGAATGAGTGTGAGCGAGTGTGAGAGTGAGTGTGAGAGAGTGTGAATGAGTGTGAGCGAGTGTGAGAGTGAGTGTGAGAGAGTGTGAATGAGTGTGAGAGTGTGAATGAGTGTGAGTGAGCGAGTGTGAGCGAGAGTGAGTGTGAATGAGTGTGAGCAAGTGTGAGTGAGAGTGAGTGAGTGAGAGAGAGAATGAGTGAGAATGAGTGAGAATGAGTGTGAGAGTGTGTGAGAGTGAGTGAGTGAGTGAGTGAGTGTGAGTGTGAAAGTGAGTGAGTGAGTGAGTGAGTGTGAGTGTGAAAGTGAGTGAGTGAGTGAGTGAGTGTGAGTGTGAAAGTGAGTGAGTGAGTGAGTGAGTGAGTGAGTGTGAGTGTGAAAGTGAGTGAGTGAGTGAGTGAGTGAGTGAGTGTGAAAGTGAGTGAGTGAGTGAGTGAGTGAGTGAGTGAGTGAGTGAGTGAGTGAGTGAGTGAGTGAGTGTGAGTGAGTGAGTGAGTGTGAGTGAGTGAGTGAGTGAGTGAGTGAGTGAGTGAGTGAGCGAGTGAGTGAGTGAGCGAGCGAGTGAGTGAGCGAGTGAGTGTGGTTACCTGAGGCCAGTGGTCGTCTGATGTGACTCTCTCACGGATCTGAGACACACATTTCTTCCTGGATTCAGGATCTTTCCGGTTCACCAACACTGCCTGATTAAACTCCAACAGCGCTGGGACGGACACACAGATCATCACAGATTTCAAGTGTGTGTTTGAATAGTTTGAACATTATTAAAAAATAATCATTATCCACAACTACAGTAAAACTTGGTAACCATTTATTCAATTAGCAGAAGCTTTTATCCAGAGTTACACACAAGCAGGGTTATTATTGAACTAATCTAAACCTTTCAGGGAAAATAATAAAGACTGAGGGAGCCGTTGAAGCTCAGTGAAGTCATGTGACCGTACTGCAGTGTGTTTATTGCCTAAGTTTAGCTTTTTACTGATTGTATTTATGCTTCAAAAGTTGTGTTAATTTCTGAAAATTATCATGATGAACAAAACATGTGTCAAGATGAACAAAACAAGAATCAAAATTTTCGTGTGGAGCACTTTATCCTGGACAGATGCACTTTTATCATGGACAGATGCACTTTTATGATGGATAGATGCACTTTTATGATGGATAGATGCACTTTTATGATGATAGATGCACTTTTATGATGGACAGATGCACTTTTATCATGGATAGATGGACTTTTATGATGGACAGATTCACTTTTATGATGGACAGATGCACTTTTATGATGGTGAGATGCACTTTTATAATGGAGAGATGCACTTTTATGATAGATAGATGCACTTTTATGATGGATAGATGCACATTTCTGATGGACAGATGCACTTTTATGATGGAGAGATGCACTTTTATGATAGATAGATGCACTTTTATGATGGATAGATGCACATTTATGATGGATAGATGCACTTTTATCATGGACAGATGCACTTTTATCATGGATAGATGCACTTTTATCATGGACAGATGCACTTTTATGATGGACAGTTGCACTTTTAACATGGATAGATGCACTTTTATCATGGATAGATGCACTTTTATCATGGATAGATGCACTTTTATGATGGACAGATGCACTTTTATGATGGACAGTTGCACTTTTAACATGGATAGATGCACTTTTATCATCGATAGATGCACTTTTATCGACTTCAAAACAGAAATGGCCATTTACTGCCATTATAAAATATGAAACTATTGGTTCAATTCCAGCACCTCACCTCCTACAACAGGGAGTTTGGAGTTCTCGTATCGCGACACAACGGTCGGCAAGCCCGTCACGCCCAGAATCAGCATGTCCATGAACCCGCTGTGAGGCGCCACGGCCAAGACCGGAGCTTCCCTCGGGCCCGCCTGACGCCCTCGGACCTTAATCCACAAGAAACCCAGAGAAAAGAAGACGGCCCGACCGAGGAAGAGCATGATGTGGTGGAAGAGCCAGCGACGCCAGCCCTGCACAGGCTCCGCCCGGTCCGCCTCGGAAAGGCCGGCCAATCGCAGGCGAGCGATGAGCCACATGAGCAAGAAGAAGAGGGTGGCGAGGGTGATGCGGACCGGAAACAGGACCACGCCCAGAATGAATCCCTGAGAGAAACATCAAAAGCGTTTTATTGGTCAGATAAGTCACATGGCTCAAGTTTAAGTCGAGTCTCAAGTCTTCATGTCGAGTCTCAATTCTTTTTTTAAGCAGTAAATAAAGAGATGTCTTATCAATCAAAAGTTCAGTATGGCATACCACAAGGCTCAGCACTAGGACCGCTGCTGTTCACTCTGTACATGCTACCATTAGGAGATATCATTAGGAAACATGGAATTAGCTTTCACTGTTATGCCGACGATACTCAGCTGTATATTTCTTCAAAACCTAACGAAACCTACCAATTCACAAAATTAATGGAATGCATAGCAGATATAAAAAACTGGATGACTAGCAATTTCCTAATACTTAATTCAGAAAAAACAGAGATTCTAATTATTGGACAAAAACTTCCACACGTAATAACCTAGAGTACTGTCTAACACTTGATGGCTGCTCTGTTAAGTCTTCGTCGTCGGTTAGGAACCTGTGTGTGCTCTTTGATACCAATCTTTCATTTGAAAGTCACGTGTCTAGTATCTGTAAAACCAAATTTTTTCATCTACTATATATCTAAATTACGCCATATTCTCTCAATGAAAAATGCAGAACAATTAGTTCATGCGTTCATCACCTCAAGGCTAGATTATTGTAATGCTCTACTGGGTGGTTGCCCTGCACGCTTAATAAACAAACTACAGCTAGTTCAAAACGCAGCAGCTCGAGTTCTTACCAGAACCAGGAAGTATGACCATATTAGCCCCGTTCTGTCAACACTGCACTGGCTGCCTATTAAACATCGTATACATTTTTAAATATTGCTGATTACTTACAAAGCACTAAATGGTTTAGCTCCGCAGTTCTTGAGCGAGCTCTTAACGCATTATAGTCCTTCACGTCTACTGCGATCTGAAAATTCCGGCCAGTTAATAATACCTAGAATATCAGAATCGACTGCTGGCGGTAGATCATTTTCCTATTTATCACCAAAACTTTGGAACAGTCTTCCTACCATTGTCCGGGAAGCAGACACACTCTGTCAGTTCAAAGCTAGATTAAAGACACATCTCTTTGGCCTAGCATTCACATAATGCATTATAGACTTCTATAACTCAATGTTAGGCTGCATAGTTTAGAACAGCCGGGACCGGGAACACTTCCCATAAATCCTGATATACTTGGTACATCATAAGAAGGATGGCGTCTATGCTAATATTAGTCTCTCTGTTTATCCGAGGTTTACCGCTGTCCGCCGGATCCAGGCCGTATCCAGATCTGATGAAGGACCAGCGCCTGGACACGACGACAACACAGTCCTGAAGTGTCACTAGTCTCTCCCCTGTGAAGGCCTCCTTCCCTTTACCAGATACAGATAAAATGTTGATGGGATGTGCGCGCCGTCTGCGTTTTCGCTGGTTTGCGTTTTTGAGGTTTGCGCAGAAAAAACGGATAATCGTTTGCACCTTTGAACCTATTTCAGGGAGTGCATTCTCGAGACACCAGCCACTGTTTGTGCGGATGGGCGGCCGAAGCACGTTAAGGGTTTTCTGTTAGAACGGTGTAATGTTAGCGGCATAAGTTAATGAGTAATGATCTTTACAACTTCACTGTTACACTAATTTCTATTATCACTGTAAAGCTGCTTTGAAACAATTCATACTGTTAAAAGCGCTGTATAAAAAAAGGTGACTTGACTTTTGTGTCGAGTCTCAAGTCTTCTTTATGTCATGTCGTGTCTCAACTCTTCATGTCGAGTCTCAAGTCTTCTTTATGTCGAGTCTCAAGTCAACTTTATGTCGTGTCGTGTCTCAACTCTTCATGTCGAGTCTCAAGTCTTCTTCATGTTGAGTCTCAAGTCTTCTTTATGTCGAGTCTCAAGTTGAGTCTCAAGTCTTCTTTATGTCGAGTCTCAAGTCTTCTTCATGTCGAGTCTCAAGTCTTCTTTATGTCATGTCGTGTCTCAACTCCTCATGTCGAGTCTCAAGTCTCGACATAAAGAATTATGTCGAGTCTCAAGTCTTCTTTATGTCATGTCGTGTCTCAACTCTTCATGTCGAGTCTCAAGTCTTCTTTATGTCGAGTCTCAAGTCTTCTTTATGTCGAGTCTCAAGTCTTTATGTCGAGTCTCAAGTCTTCTTTATGTCGAGTCTCAAGTCTTCTTTATGTCGAGTCTCAAGTCTTCTTTATGTCGAGTCTCAAGTCTTCTTTATGTCGAGTCTCAAGTCTTCTGTATGTTGAGTCTCAATTCTTCTTTATGTCGAGTCTTAAGTCTTCTTTATGTCGAGTCTCAAGTCTTCTTTATGTCGAGTCTCAAGTCTTCTTTATGTCGAGTCTCAAGACTTCTTTATGTCGAGTCTCAAGTCTTCTTTATGTCGAGTCTCAAGTCTTCTTCATGTCGAGTCTCAAGTCTTCTTTATGTCATGTCGTGTCTCAACTCTTCATGTTGAGTCTCAAGTTGAGTCTCAAGTCATCTTTATGTCGAGTCTCAAGTTGAGTCTCAAGTCATCTTTATGTCGAGTCTCAAGTTGAGTCTCAAGTCTTCTTTATGTCGAGTCTCAAGTTGAGTCTCAAGTCTTCTTTATGTCGAGCCTTAAGTTGAGTCTCAAGTCATCTTTATGTCATGTCGAGTCTCAAGTCTTTTTTATGTCAAGTCTAAAATTGAGTCTCAAGTCTTCTTTATGTTGAGTCTCAAGTCTTCTTTATGTTGAGTCTCAAGTTTAGTCTCAAATCTTTATTTCGAGTCTCAAGTCTTCTTCATGTTGAGTCTCAAGTCTTCTTTATGACGAGTCTCAAGTCATCAAATTTGGGACTCAAGAATGTAATGGGAAGCCAGTGAAGGGACGATAAAATAGGGGGGATACGTATTATGATATATATTTTTTATAGGGTCCCTCTTTTTAGACCCAATCAAAAGTCTTGGAGATTGAGGGAGACCAGTGTAACAAATTAGCTCAAAGGGGAAATACTAATAATAAATCATAACTTGTTATGATTAATTATGAATATTTGGATCAGTTAATCGGATTAACTTGATGTAGCTTAATTCATATTACAATCAATTAATCAGTTCACCCAGCGAACACTTTTGATTACTCGTTGATTCTAAGAAAAGGTTTTTTTTCATGGCCACAGAAAAAGTATTATTTCTTAGGAATACATCGCTCAGAGCGCCACGAGATCAGAAATCGTTAAATTGTTTTTCATTGTAAGCAGAGAATCAAAAACAAATGCGTATTGTTGTACACAAGTTTTATAAACTAAATTACAAACAACTAATCTAAACGTACACACGATCACACATACGTGGGTAAAATGGTAAGTGACAGGAGGAAACCTCATTAAGAGTTATTATTAAACCTCTGTTTAAAATGGGCTTGCGGTGGAAGCAGTGTGTGACGGCTTTGAAGAAGATGTCATTGAAGAAGACCTGTGCGGGGGCTTTTTAACCTCTGAGGATGGCCTCTCCTCCTGGGGTTCAGTGAGCCAATCCAACTTAAGCTTTCGGAGGGCACGTTTACGATCCTTTGTCTCAAGCAGATCGTTTGCATATGTAACTGGATTGGTTGCTGATGAAAAAACTATTAAAGATTCTTGTAATACTAATATGTTGCACAGGTATGATATACATGATCATGCAGCTCATCAAAATACCAGTTAGTAGATACCCAGGCCAGAATGATACATATGCGACCTTAATTAATCGAATAATAATTAAATATTCATTACAGGATTAGGGTAATACTAGGGCTGGGCAAAAATATATATTTTTCGATTAAACGTTTTTTTTTAATGTGGTCGATTCAAAATCCAAAGGCCACGAATGGATTTTTTCCCATATTTATTTATCGATCACCCAGAAGCCAGAATTAGTTTCCCTCCACTGTTCATAGGCTTCCACGTTACAGCTAATGCTGTTTATGTGTGTTTTATCTTAAACATTTGATCAAGGCATGCCACTGTTCTGACTTGAATCGAGAATCAGAAATTGGATCAAACATCTGAATTGATACCCAGCTCTAATTAATACATAGGCAAAAGCACTATAAAAGAATGTGTGACCACATAGGGAAATGGGATACATGTTTATACAGTTCTCAAATGGTTATAGAATATATAGGATTAAAAGGGTTTATTTCTGCTTCTCAACAAGAATTAAGTGAGAGTCAAAACTCTCTGCAAATTCCTTCTGGGTCATAAAAGTCTTATCAGTCTTAATGTGTCCTGTCTAGCCTAGAATTAAAACCTCTGTTTATTCCTCAATTACCTGCAGAAAATTGTGTCGTCAACCCCTTGATATCATTTACATGGAATGAAACCGTGGTGTCAAGCCTTACTGGAAGGAATAACTGAGAATCGTCCACATAACAGTGATTTTAAAGGTTGTATTTCTGATAAAATGTCGGACAAGGGAAAACAATAAAGGTCCCAAAACTGAGCCCTGAGGCACACCACTCAAGACAGGTGCAGATGATGAGGAAAATGTTCCTAAATTACAGAAAAAAAATATGCTCAAGGTAAAACCAAACCACTGTAGTACAGTCTAGTTGTTCAAGAAGAATGTTATAGTTAATGGTATCACACGTTTGCGACCCCTGACTCGGCCCTATGTAATGATTGAACATTTTTAAACTCTGGACTGGACATTTTAACATTTTAGAAACCTTGCAAATCACTGTTCCCATAATGTTTTACCAACATAAATGTGTCAGTTGGACAAATTTTATCTGATGTATTGAACGTTCGCACTAAGGGGTGAGTGGAGCACAAACTAACGCAGCGCTAGTTGTAACACACATGGTTTAAAACTTTCCACACATACCAGCATGACCAAACTCATTACATTTACTAGTTGCCATATCCAACACTATATAGACTATATAACACTATATTGAGCAAAAATTACATGAGCCGGGTTTAAATCCCAGTTGCTCAGGCGGGGCATGTTGTCACACTGCGTTACAATAAGCCCCTATTAGAACTATGCTATTCTATTCTATACTTTTATGAATTCTATTGAGAAACCATGAGAAAAAATGTGAATAAAGACTGAGAGTCCATGTTTAGAAATGATTAATTATGATGTTTTGAACTATGCTGTATAGTTGTGTTGTGGTGTGTTTGTTGTCAAAAACAAAAAGTCGTTTTTAGCCTAATTATTGAAAACATTTAATTATTGTATAATTGTATTTTATTGACAAAATATTTTAGTTTGTCTTGTTTTTTGTTATTGTTGATTAGATCAGGATCATTTATTTTGGTAAGTAACGTTACTCGTACAATAACTGTGATCATGAAGAGCTTGCTAAATGAACCCTGGACTTTATTTGGCAACAATGACCAGCTGACTGAACAATAATGCTTTCATAAAGTTTAAACAGAACTGTGAGCTGAAAAGAGTTTAAATTAGAAAGGAAATACTGGATGTGCAGCAATATTAAATTCACCACGGTAAAATACCATAGTCAGCACAGCTAGCCTAAGTGTCTTTAAAATGTAAGATCGAAGCAAACATTTATATAATTTTATGATTCTACAGTTTGGTTGCTGCTAGGTTACATCACACAACACAACAAGACATGATGCATTTGACATGATTATGCAAAATATTGAAAGCAGAAAAATCTCTTTAAAACAATCAAAATACGTGTACACTCCTGTGAGTCTACATTTAGACCACATCTGATGTCTGACAGCAGTTTGATAACAGTTCCATTCAAAATCACTGCTTATGTTTTAGCATTATGCGTAATTTGTTGGATTAAAAATACTGTGTATCTACAATAAAAATACTTTCAAGGATATTTCTGTAGGCTATTGTGATGCCTTATATTTTAGTAGCCTAGGTTCTCTTTCAAGGGGATCATGTCCTCCTTGGAATAAAACAGTTTGGAAAAGCCCCGGGCTAAAGAACCGGTCGGTTTATAGTTCACCGGCCACTAGTTTAATAAATCGTTTAAAATAATTAAAATAATCGTTAAACGTTTATTCTTTTGACAAAAATCGGTGAACTTTTAACAGCGAGTTCAATGACAGCCATTGATAATTACCAGTTTTAACAACAATCGCTGTAGTAACAGTAGTATTTGTCGCAAAGTTCGGTTACCATGGTTATTTTCGTAAAAGTTCACGCGAGCGTACGCGTTT
>NC_136877.1:52798333-52808333 GCF_949152265.1 Phoxinus phoxinus
TTGGCGATGGACAGCCGACAAATACAAAATTAATAGTCGTAAATTAAACAGCAAAACCAAATATATTGAATATCTAATTAGATATTTAATATTTTATTTGTATGATTTATGTATTTATTATTTAGCTAAACCAAAAATATTACATTATATTAAAAGAGAATAAATTAAAAGCTGTTTTACTACAGATAATTTGTGACATTGTTTGTCCATAAATATAAATAATTCTCAATCCATACAGTGCTTTGACATATTTGATACCGTAAAGATTGATTAAAAATGAATATGCATGACCGTATACATCGCCGTTTGGTCATAGAATATTATAGTAATGTATATGATGGTTTGTGTTGTGGGAATATCTGTTTATTAGCTGTGAATGTCGATGATCGTCAGATCGCCTCACCTTAACAAGCTCTTCGATCCGCGAGAATAAGCAGAAGATGTGTATATAGCGCAGTTAATTATCACACTGATTCAGATTTAATGATTACATTAAATAACGCAATATCAGAAGCGCTGCTGCTCTCTCCCGGGCACCTGCAGATGACGTCACGCGGACAGCGGCACTTCCGGCCCCGACACATAACGTCAGCGTGAGTGAATATTATGATGTCTAATATACATATTGTATACAAAGATGTATATCATAAACATGTCATCTCTATATGTTTTGCAAGTAAAAACAAAAAACAAACAAACAAAAAAAGCCACTGATCATTATGTTCTATATCTATAGACTGGACACCCAAAAAATATGCATATAATCACTTTATTTTTTTTAATTTCTCCTCCACTCAATATTTATCTATGAACACCAAAACTGAACATATCATTTAAATATAGATTTGACAACTGTTTTGTTGTATTATGTATTTATGACTTTAGTTACTAAACCAGAAATATTTTTTGAATAAAGAATAATAAGAAAAATAACTTTAGACGAGTATTTCTGATAAGTTTTAATGTGTGTTTAGTCATAATGTCCATAAATAGAGTTTTAGTTTATATGATTTTGTTGCCCATCCTCATATAGTCAATATTATATACACAATTCAGCAATTGACACCCAATAAATCTGCAAATTCATAATTTTAATATTATAATTTCTCTCTTAAGAGTACTTTTTTTTTAATCGCCAAAACTGAATATATTTAATAGCCTACATTTTTTTTTACTTTGTATTATTTATGTATTTAACTAAACAAAAACAATACTTTTAACGTTTTATTAAAAACAGCATAATAAAATAATTAAACAAGAGAATTATTAGATTATAATATTCTTACATTTATTAATTTAGCAGACGCTTTTATCCAAGTGACTTACAAAATAACAATATGCAAGTGAAGGTCCGAGAAGAGATGGTGTGCCTCTGAGAGGATGCACCACTTGCAGAGCGTTTCTAGATGGCACATAAAGGCGGGCTTTATAAACTGTGCGATTTTGAGCCGAATTCTGAGCGACTCTTTTTTTTGGGTCGGTTCGATTTTCAGCATGTCGTGCAGTGTTCGGCTCAGTGTACAGGGGGACCGAGAGGCGACTCCTCTCCCGACAGCCAATCGATGGTCGGCTGAATTTCTGGCACGTTAAGCCTGAAACACACCAAGCCGACGCCGACGCCGACGAACTAGCGCTGATGCAAGCCGACTGTGTTGTCGCCGCGCGTCGGGGTAAAAAGTTGCACTTGAACACAGCGAGAGAACTACAGCCGAGCCGACTGTCAGCTAGTGTGCGCGTTCTGCGCCTGCGTGTAAATGTGACAACTGTCTATTTCTGCAGATATATATTCGTATATTCATCATTCAAAAAGGGAAACCGACGCTGCCAGCAGCAGATACACAACAAAGCAGTGCGCGCTTACCGTTTTGAATATCAATCCTGCTAAACACTTTCTATATTCCACTCCGCTCATGTTGATATTGAAGTATTCACCACGGAACATTCAGGTAAGATGACGTAACATTAGAACAGCCTTCTATCTGGACCGTTTTGACCTCTCTGCAGATCCTAGTGATGTCATGTAGATGGAGAAGAGAAGTGGTCCCAGCACTGAGCCCTGGGGCACCTCACCCCTCCACGACACCCTAAAGGACCTACCTGAGAGGTAAGACTTGAATAGTGCGGTTCCCGAGATGCCCTCCATCTTTAGGATTGACAACATAACATGAGATACAGTTCATGTTTCTGTTTATAAAATTAAACATTTACATTTGTAAACACACATATACTGCATTGTGTTTAAGACAGCATCATTTATTGTTTTATTGGGATCCCCATTAGCTCCCACTATGGTGGTCGCTAGTCTTCCTGGGGTCCACTGAAATCACAATACAAAATTCAATTAATCAATACATCAATAAGATCTATATAAACTATACGATATATTAGCTACCATGACACACATTTGAAAGGAGTACAAATTATGCAGTTATGCAAAAAGCAACATCTATTCAACATACAATTCAAAACAATTTAAAACAAAACATGCGAAAATAAAATAGGTAGTACTTTCACACCTGTAATCTCTGTTTTATTGTTTTCTTAAAAGAAAATTTACTTTTGAGTTCCCTGACGCTGGATTGAAGTGAGTTCCACTCTACAGCCCCTCTGTATACAATAGTTTTCTTCATAAAATTACATCTTGGACTAGGAGTAATCATTATCTTGTTGCTGACTGAGCGTGTCACATGCTCATGACCATATCCACTAAACAATATTTTTTTCTTTTATAAAGTTATATGCTTCATTAGCCATGACCTTGTGCATGAGCAACAAAAATATATTTATATTTAGATTATATTTTACTTTTGCCTCTACTGTTAACCAAGATAATTTAATATGCAAAAGAACAGTGCAGAGCTTCTCTGGCTGCTCCATTCTGTGCAATTTGAAGTTTTCTTAGATGTTTTTGGGCCGCACTTCTCCAAACTACTGGACAGTAATATAAGTGAGACAGAACAAGACTTTGGACGACGTTTTTCAATGTAGCAGTTGGACAATATACAGAGCATTTTCTGGACATAGCGATACCCTGCCCATCTTACTGACAATGTGGTCAATCTGGTCTGACCAAGATAATAAATGATCAAGTCTAACACCCAGCAGTGTGAATCTGGTAACCTGCTCGACCACATTGCTCTCTATATGCAGATTAAGTGGAGTGATACTTGGTAACATGCATCTATTGCAAAATATCATACATTTAGTTTTGGAAATATTCAGTACCAATTTATTATTTTTCACATTTTTCACTAATGTATTGAACTCATGCTGAAGATTCTCATTGAGTTCAGGTAATGTTGATGCTGCATTGAACAAAGTGTACACATTTTTACTTAGTATTATTTACATATTTATGATTTTACTACACAAAAATATTACTTTTTAATGTTTTATTAAAAACAGCATGTTATTAACAAAAGAATCAAACAAGAGACATAATTTTACTTGAGTATTTTTTATTATTTGTAAGTTGTTTGATTATAATATCAAATTATTATTTTTTACATCAGAGAAATATAAAACAACATGGCATACAGTTCATGTTTCTTTATATATATAAAAATAATTTACATTTGTAAACAGATATATTGCGCTGTTAAGGTTCACTTGTAGAGGCTGAGTTGGGGACAGTGGTGGAGATTAAGGTTCACTTGTAGAGACTGAGTTGGGGACAGTGGTAGAGATTAAGGTTCACTTGTAGAGGCTGAGTTGGGGACAGTGGTAGAGATTAAGGTTCACTTGTAGAGACTGAGTTGGGGACAGTGGTAGAGATTAAGGTTCACTTGTAGAGGCTGAGTTGGGGACAGTGGTAGAGATTAAGGTTCACTTGTAGAGACTGAGTTGGGGACAGTGGTAGAGATTAAGGTTCACTTGTAGAGACTGAGTTGGGGACAGTGGTGGAGATGAAGGTTCACTTGTAGAGGCTGAGTTGGGGACAGTGGTGGAGATTAAGGTTCACTTGTAGAGGCTGAGTTGGGGACAGTGGTGGAGATTAAAGGTTCACTTGTAGAGGCTGAGTTGGGGACAGTGGTGGAGATTAAGGGTTCACTTGTAGACGCTGAGTTGGGGACAGTGGTAGAGATTAAGGTTCACTTGTAGAGACTGAGTTGGGGACAGTGGTGGAGATTAAGGTTCACTTGTAGAGGCTGAGTTGGGGACAGTGGTGGAGATTAAGGTTCACTTGTAGAGGCTGAGTTGGGGACAGTGGTGGAGATTAAGGTTCACTTGTAGAGACTGAGTTGGGGACAGTGGTGGAGATTAAGGTTCACTTGTAGAGGCTGAGTTGGGGACAGTGGTGGAGATTAAGGTTCACTTGTAGAGGCTGAGTTGGGGACAGTGGTGGAGATTAAGGTTCACTTGTAGAGGCTGAGTTGGGGACAGTGGTAGAGATTAAGGTTCACTTGTAGAGGCTGAGTTGGGGACAGTGGTGGAGATTAAGGTTCACTTGTAGAGGCTGAGTTGGGGACAGTGGTAGAGATTAAGGTTCACTTGTAGAGGCTGAGTTGGGGACAGTGGTAGAGATTAAGGTTCACTTGTAGAGGCTGAGTTGGGGACAGTGGTGGAGATTAAGGTTCACTTGTAGAGGCTGAGTTGGGGACAGTGGTGGAGATTAAGGTTCACTTGTAGAGGCTGAGTTGGGGACAGTGGTAGAGATTAAGGTTCACTTGTAGAGGCTGAGTTGGGGACAGTGGTGGAGATTAAGGTTCACTTGTAGAGGCTGAGTTGGGGACAGTGGTGGAGATTAAGGTTCACTTGTAGAGACTGAGTTGGGGACAGTGGTAGAGATTAAGGTTCACTTGTAGAGGCTGAGTTGGGGACAGTGGTGGAGATTAAGGTTCACTTGTAGAGGCTGAGTTGGGGACAGTGGTGGAGATTAAGGTTCACTTGTAGAGGCTGAGTTGGGGACAGTGGTAGAGATTAAGGTTCACTTGTAGAGGCTGAGTTGGGGACAGTGGTGGAGATTAAGGTTCACTTGTAGAGGCTGAGTTGGGGACAGTGGTGGAGATTAAGGTTCACTTGTAGAGGCTGAGTTGGGGACAGTGGTAGAGACACATGTAGGCGTCACACAGCAGACGACGCACTGGATCCCGGAGCGAGGAGGAGTCGAGGCGAGCAAACTCTTCTGAGGAGAGACTCAGGTACCGGCCCACCTCCGGACACGCTCGCACCTGCGGCACATTAAAGCCGTTCTCTCCTCCTGCACACACACAATACACAATATTATTAAAACCAATATATAAATATATACACGCACAAACACACAGACACACACCCACACAATAATATTAAGAATAATATGACTGATGTAATGCAGGGTTACCCTCTCTGTCGGCCATGCTGTCGAAGAAGAGCCAGTCTGTGGGCTCGGGGCCGTGCTTGACGAAGCTCACGTAGTGGCTGGTCTCGATGCATGTAACGGCGCACAGATCCATGAGCTGTCGAGTCCCGTAAACCGGCCCTTCCTCCCAGGAGCCCTGCGGCACCCGGATCTGAGCCGGCTGGTGCGTCTGACGCTTCTTGTGTGTGTGAACCTGTGTGAGACGGAGACACGCGGAGTGTGAACAGAGTGTGTGGGAGTGTATAGCCATCACATCATGTGAGTGTGTGTCTCTGTGTGCGTGTGTGATTGTGAACGTGTGACGAGATATTGCTGGCTCCCCACTCGTCAAACCCTGGCAACGTGGGGGACACCTGGCGATCCCAGGTGAGGACGATGAGGCAGGGAGATATAAACTCCAGCCCTTCTAACCGGAGAACCCCAACAAGTTTATTTCTCCCTCCCACCAACCCACCTGGATGACTATGATTTTCTGAACAAAGCGATCCTGGCTCAGGTAGGACTCCCCCCTGTCTGTGCAGCCAGAAGGTCCAAGATTGGGTGTATGATGCACAGGCATGAAAGCGGCCCAACTGACCCGGCTTGTTAAGCTTTGGTTGTTGACAGATGATGTCACCGTGACTGAGATCGTAGAGAAGGTCACTGTGGATGAACTGCTTCCCCATCCACACCGATACACTGCCGGACTACAAAACGTCAACAGAGCTGGTGGAGGCAGTGGAGCTGTCCGAGGCCGCAGTGGCAAGGGAATTGGGAGAGAGAGATGCCTGAGGAGCGGCGAGGGATAAACGGTCCCCACAAGTCGGTGAGCCTGGCGAGCCTTTCGAGCACCTGGACAGGATGATGTCGACCGACCCAAATCCACCCGAAGCCCAAGCCTGGATCGCGAGATGCATTTTGCACCACAACGTCCCTGTCGAAGCCCCGGAGGAGGAAGTCCGGATGAACGGACTTCCCTCCTCCCAATTACCTGCATTCATGTTGACACGAGGTATGTGCCGGCCCAAACCGGCTCAATTTCTGCTTCCCCAGGAACCTGGATGGATGGCGAGATTGGCCAGGATTGGAGCACCTTCTACGAGGGGGGGGAAACCCTGAACCCCTAACCCCAGAAACCGTCAGGGTTACATCGCATCAGAGAGTGAGAGAGGGTAAGTCTTTGTAGATTCTAAACATCATGCTTCCCCCATAATTGTTGAATCACGGAAGCTACACCTGATATCTTGCCAAGAGATTTATTATTTGAACATGTGTCATGTGTCAGACAGAGAGAAACTCAGGCATATAAGAATAAAGCTATATGAGAGAAGGTCTTCATTCTAGATTTCTCTATTCCCCATTATCTATCTTCTCACCCCATCATGCTAGATGTAAATGGTTTCTGGGAATCTCCTCCCTTACCCCATAATCTCTATGTTTCCTCCTTCCTCTCACCCCCTCATCATGCCTTAATGCTTCTCTGAAGTGGTACAGTACGATTCAGCTTATATACATCACAGAGAGACTTACAACTTCCATGTAAGGTAACAAAACATGTTGCTTTGAGCTTCTTAAAATTGGAACGTATATGTCATGTACACGTCATCCTTGTTGTTTACATTAGTGATATACTTGCATCAGTGGAAACATTCCTTTCCCTGCAAAGAACATGTTACATAGCACACATACCTCCAAGCAAAATATAGCCCTACCAGTTCTCTGCTCAGTACACATGTACAAACATAGTCTGACTTCACAAAATACATTATGAAATTATAAAGAAAATTAATAAAGAAAAATAATACTAAAAAATAACATTAAACAGTCAATTTTCAGTCTTCAGTCTTCTCAACCTAATCTTGAAGTATTCTCTGATCTTTTTCAGCAGATCACAGGGAGCGGGTCCCTAGGAAGAGAACAAAGAGAGGACGATCGCTTCAAATATTGCTGGTCTCAAGTCAGGGCAGTCAATGGCACCGAACACCAGCCACCCCCACACCCCTCTCCACACTTCATTGTAAAAAATGACTGTGTAGAAGAAAGGCGGGGGGAACTAAAGGAACAGCTCGTATTACCAAGGAGCAAAACGGAGATGGTCCTCCAGCTGGCACACTCCCTTCAGCTTGCTGGCCACAGAGAACACATTGCCGGGGATTAGAGATCACTTCCACTGGCCAGGGATGAATTCTGAACTGCGGCGGTTCTGCCAGGTCTGTACGGTATGCCAACGAACTGCTCCTCAGAGACCCGATTCCGCTACCGGTTATAGAGGTGCTGTTCTCACGCATTGGGATGGACATCGTGGGGTCGCTGCCAAAGTCTGCATGGGGCCACAGATACATTCTGGTCCTGGTGGATTATGCCACCCGCTATCCTGAGTCCGTCCCTCTTCGACGAGCCACTGCCCAGGAGTTGTTTGCCCTTTGCAGCCGAGTGGGGATTCTAGGACTGCCCTCGACTAAAAAAAAAAAATTCTAGTCGACTAGTCGTCGTTCATTTCAGCCATTTGTTGACTAATCGCAAGTTTATATTATTAAACCATAAATCAACGATTATGAATGTGCCGTGAAAAAAAAACAGGAACCTGTCAATTTAAAAAAATAATTTATTGAAAATGTTTTAACGGCTAACCCTAAAGATGTCGTCTGAGGCTGTTGGAGGCACGATACCTGGGTCATCGCATTGTAAAGGCCATCAGGGAGTATCCCCGGCCCTCGAAAAAGAAACAAGTATGTGCCTTCCTGGGGTTAGCCGGGAATCAGACGTTTTATTCCAGGGTTCTCTTCCCTGTCCCTTACAGACCTGACTAAGAAGGGCCAGCCAGATGAAGTACAGTGGGACGCTGCAGCCGAGAGAGCCTCCCGAAGACTACAGACAGCGCTGACCTCTGCGCCTAAACTACATGCACCAGATTTCTCCCTGCCATTCATCCTTCAAACGGAGGCCTCTGACACCTCAGAGCTTTACTGTCTCAAATGGTCCAAGGAGAAAAACATCCGGTAACGTTCATCAGCCGCAACAACCGTCGAGAAAGAGACTGAGGTACCGTCGAGGAGCGCAGGTACCATCTTCTAGGTCGTTCCTTCACCCTGGTGACAGACCTTGCCCCCCTCAGTGGATAGCAAGGGCAAAGGACAGCAATGCTAGAGTCACCAGTGTGTGTGTGTGTGTGTGTGTGTGTGTGTGTGTGTGTGTGTGTGTGTGTGTGTGTGTGTGTGTGTGAGCTTTCACCTGTATGTTACAGGTGCTGCAATACTGCTTTAACTGGCCGGGTGTGATGTCGACATCCTCATAACACTGCAGACATTCCCACTCCGCCACCAGCTGACAGATACTGCACTGCCGAAGAGCTACAGGTGGACAGACAGATAGACACAGACAGACAAAAATATAAAATTAATGTATAAATATTTAGGTATAAAATACAAAAAAATAACAAGTGAAGAAATAATAAAAATGAACCGAGATACTAATATTTGATTAACTTTGAAAATATAGGTATATAATCACAAATAAAAAATGACATAAATAATGATGACGTAATCATTAATAATCACCCTCGTCCAGCAGGTCTGTGACGTCGAGGGTCAGCGAGGGCAAGATGGCGTCAAACATCTTGAACTCTTTCCCGAATCTGGGCATGAGGAGCGGCAAACAGGACGGAGCCTGAGGAAAACCAGAGGGATTCAGTATAACCGTGACCTGTGTGTGTGTGTGTGTGTGTGTGTGTGTGTGTCACCTCTGTGAGCTTGAGTCCGGAGTGCATGTAGGAGGACTCCAGCAGGGCCTGAACGTTGTGTGTGTGTGTGTGTGTGTGTGTGTGTGTGTGTCACCTCTGTGAGCTTGAGCCCGGAGTGCATGAAGGAGGACTCCAGCAGGGCCTGAACGTTTGCCACTCGCAGAAGCGCCGGAGACGCGAGCGGAGACACGGGAGAGAGAAGAGGAGACGCCGGAGACGCCGAGACCGACGGAGGAAACAGCTGATAGAGGAAACACTCCTGCGGCTGCTGACTCGCTGACCTGCACACACAAACACACACACACACACACACACACACACACACACACACACACACACACACACACACACACACACACACACACGCACACGCACACGCACACACACACGCACACACACACGCACACACACACACACACACACACAGATGAATCTCCTGGATACGGACTGGTGCTCTTCACGTCTCAGTCAAAAATGAACAAAATTGTATTTCAATTAAATGAATGTACTATATTTTATGGTACTAAATTATATTTACGCTGTCCAGCCCCTAATTACCATAACCGCCAGTTTAACACACTACTGACTAACTCAAGCCCCGCCCCTTTATTCTGTGTATGAATTATTATAATGAGTGAATTATAATATTGTGACGTGTTCGTTCCCGGAAGAAACTCAAGACTACAAATTAGGTTTTGGGGGTTAATGAAAGAGATTTTTTTTTTTTGCCTTAATGCAAATAAGGTTTTTTGAGGTTAACACAAATTATTATTATTATTATTATTTGCTTAATGCAATGCACAGTTTACTAACTAACTCAACCAGGCCCCGCCCCTTCATTCTGATGAATGATTTAAACAGAGAGACAGACAGTGGATGTGGATGTTAATGATCACCTGATCTTCAGAAGTGGTTCAACCCGGAGAAGCAGGAAAAGCTGG
>NC_136877.1:52810833-52853333 GCF_949152265.1 Phoxinus phoxinus
TCTAGTGGAAAAATAATAATATAAGATGATATTTCATAACTCTAATAGCTCTATATGGATACAAATGAGCAGTTCCGCTGGGTCCTAAAGTCATTTCTCTTCAGTAAGCATTCAGATACACATACAATTTAGCATTTTTAGTTTGAATTTTGAGCATTTGTTGGTTTTTCTATGTGTACTGAAGCATTCCTCACACTCATTCATTCCTAAGGGGTCAAATCGACCCGCGAGTGAAGGATGTGTTACTTTTTAGAAACCTGTGACGTCATATTCACTCCGTCAAGCTGTTTTTGAACATGTGTCTACAGTGAGGTAGAGGAGTGAGTGAGTGAGTGTGTGTGTGTGTGTGTGTGTGTACCTGAAGAGAGACGCGTCCAGGTAGCAGGAGTTCAGGTGACCCTGAATGCCCTTCTTGAAGCCCTCGTACGCCATCCGGGCGTCCAGACCCGACACCGGAGGAGTGTTGTCCTCCACACGCTCACTGCTCCAGTTAGCAAACGCTGGAACACACACACACTGTTAGTTACATTATTATATATTTTGCGATTTTATCTAGTATTATTATATTGAGGCATAATTTCCTTATATTGTTAAATAAGGACACTACAGAATTTAATACATTATTGTTGTAATATTTTTGCAGTAATAATATGCATTATTATATATTTTGCAAATGCATGCATTATCATAGGTCATGCATAAATATTAACATGTTTATTTAATTAAATTACTGAGAATTTTTGCTGACATTTTGCAACTTTATGCATTCTAATGCTTTATATGATATTATGTATATTTATGACCATATATTTGAAAGCTGTTTTGAAACCGTGTGTATTGTGTCGAGCTCTATATAAATGTATAAATGAACATGAGCGCACCGATGGAGTTGCAGCGATCGACCTGATTGGTGGGCAGCTCGGGCTCCGGGAACCTGGAGTCGCGTCTGCAGTTCCTCAGTTTGACGAACAGCCCTTTGTTAGCGGGACAGCGGAAGTGGCGCTCGCTGAGGTAACTGCCGTCCGTAGCGGCGGACAACTCCTGATCCTGACACACAAAACACCTTCTACATAAACCACCTTTAGCATCAATAATAAACGATGTATTAGTATACCCTCACCCTTCCCTCGGGTCACTTTGACACGAAACTCTAAAAAGTAACACATCCTTCACTCGCGGGTCGATTTGACCCCTTAGGAATGAACGAGTGTGTGGAATGCTTCAGTACACATAGAAAAACCTACAAATGCTCAAAATTCAAACTAAAACTTTGGCAAAAAATTATTTTATAATGCTTACTGAAGTGAAACTGACTTTAGGACCCAGCGGAACAGCTCATTTGCTCCATATAGAGCTATAAGGCCATCTAGAGTTATGAAATATCATTATTATTTCCCACAAGAGATCGGCAAAGACTCCCAATGTAAGATATTTGAGCTGAATTAAAAGGTAAATGCATAAAATTGTGAGTTATTTTGAATTTAGGTTAAAAGAATATGAGGAATGTGCTTAAATTACTATTTATTTATAATTTATTGATCAAATCTAGTCATTTAAAAGGTAAATAAAATCGAAAAAAAAAAAAATTTATCAAAATGAAATAAAATAAGATTTCTAGAAAAAAAAAGAAAAAAAGAATGTATAATTTTAAGGCTTCGGGTCATTTTGACCCACGAGGGAAAGATGCGTTACACAGTTTGTAAGGTTAAGTATTCTTCCTAAGTGAGAGTTGTTCGAGTACCAGCTCGATTCCAGCGACCGGCTCTGATAGGCCGCTGATCTGTCCAATCCAGCGAATCACTCCGAAAAGGGGCGGGTCATTGACTTCCACCATGGATCCCACCTCTAACCACCTGCCAAGCTCCGCCCTCTGCTCAGCGATTGGTGGAGAGGGGAGGTTGTGGAATCCGTTTGACGAGCGCGAGTGGTCAGTGGGCGGGGACGTGGGCGGTGCCTGAGGCCTAGTGGGCGGGACCTGAGGCTTGGTGGGCGGAGCCAGCGGAGGAGGTTTCAGAGCGGCTTTCGGCAGGGAGGACGGAGGCTGGAGGGCTTGTTTAGCCGTCACTAACATGGCCGCCTGGATGAGGGGTCTGTCTGTGGGCGTGGCCGTCTGAGAGGTGGGCGTGGCTATCAGGGAGGTGGGCGTGGCCACTGGAGAGGTGGGAATGGTCATCTGGACGGCGGGTTTATTGGCGAGGGGCGACAGAGGCAGTTTGGGAAGCGGTTTGGGATTGACTACTGCCAGAGGAGGACGTTCAGATCGTGTTTCTGTGGAACAAAAGACAACATGGATACATATATTATTGAATAATTCTCATTTATTCTCCCTGAGTCTCCCCTGCTCACATAAGCTGCATTTATTTGATTAAAAACACTGTAAAAATTGTGAAATATTTTTGTAATGTAAATCTGCTGTTTTCTACGTGAATATATGTTAAAGTGTAATTTATTCCTGTGATCAAAGCTGAATTTTCAGCATCATTACTCCAGTCTTCAGTGTCACATGATCCTTCAGAAATCAGTATAATATGATGATTGGTTTTTATGATGTATTAACATTTTAAACGTTTAGAGTAAGTTGTCTTTTTTTTCAAATAAAAAAATAGTGACAGTAAAAACATTTATAATGTTACAAAAGATTCTATTTCAAATAAACGCTAAACTTTCTAATCATTAAAGAATCCTGATAATAAAATGCATCATGGTCTCATTGTTTCTGACACTGGTTTTGATGGTTACCTGCGGTTACTTTGGAAAGGGGAAGTAAAGCCCCAAAAGCAGGAGACGGGATGGAGCACAGTTTGGTGTTTTTATAATATCCATCCCATGATCCCACTGGTTGTTCCTAAACACACACACACACACACACACGTTAACTTCCCCTGTTACCTCTGTCAACACACATATATATTCAAACACGTAATACGCATGTGCACGCCGTCACCGTTTTCGAAGTTTACATGGAGACGATCACGTTTTTCAAAATATTTTAAAACTTGCACCTTGGATCCTGTTTCAAAGTTTGTGTTCTCGAGCCGCCAAACACTGTTGCTGTGCAAATGAGCGGCCGGAACACATTAGAAGTTTCTGTTAGAACGGTGTCGTGTTAGCGGCCCCTAAGTTAATAACTAATGATCGTTGCAACGGAAGTGAATCAATCAAATCTAACTTTATCTGGACAATAACTTTATTCTAGATCTGCTGTAAAGCCTACACACTCTGTTACTGTAATCTCCTATCATCTCTGTAAAGCTGATTTGAAAGTATATTGTTAAAGCGCTGTATAAATGATGATGTCTTGACATTAGTGATGAACGCCTGCTGTTAACAAGCAGAACTTCTATACTCACTTGTTAAAGCGCAGTATAAATGAAGTTCACAGCGGAGGAACGCTCACCAGTAAGACTCCCACATAAAGGGTGCTGGAGGCCCGGCTGGACAAGGGTCCGCAGAACTGCACGGTCCCGCGCTGCACACACTCGTCCTGCGGGAAACACACCCTCTGGCCGACGGCGAGCGGGGACACACACTCTGCGGATCGGGACTGGACGCTCAGCGGGTCGCTGGAGGACCGAGAGGATCGAGGGAGGCTGATCTCACTGACCGGCAGGAACAGCCCACAGGCGTCCGGACACACGAACAGCTGACGGCCTTTATAGAAGCCGTTACATTTACCCTGACCTGCGGCCCATCCCTGAGAAACACACACAGAGTTAATATGTTCATGATCCAGAATGAGTTTTTGGGGTGTATTGTGGGCGTGTGACATTCAGACTCGCCTTGAGCTGGACCCCGAAGTACACGGCAGAGCTTCCTCGCGTCAGGGGCCCGCGGTACCGCAGCTGGGCCTCGGCGAGCTCTGATTGGCTGCGGCTCCAGGGGACCCTGAGCTCGGACCCCAGGGCCAGCGAGAGGAACCGGTGCAGGGTCTGGGGCCGAGACAGCAGCTTCACTCGCAGCTCCAGCTCCGGGACCGGCTCCAGGAGACCAGCGAGCTCAGGGGCCACTTCACTGAGCACCTCACGCTCCACCTTCACCACACAGCCGCTGTCAATCACCTGCGCACACACACACACACACACACACACGAGAGGTCAGGGGCCACTTCACTGAGCACATCACGCTCC
Organism: Phoxinus phoxinus; assembly: GCF_949152265.1. Lineage (NCBI taxonomy): Eukaryota > Metazoa > Chordata > Actinopteri > Cypriniformes > Leuciscidae > Phoxinus > Phoxinus phoxinus. The sequence continues at coordinate 52,814,961 of NC_136877.1, forward strand.
ACCTTCACCACACAGCCGCTGTCAATCACCTGTGTGCACACACACACACACACGAGAGGTCAGGGGCCACTTCACTGAGCACCTCACGCTCCACCTTCACCACACAGCCGCTGTCAATCACCTGCGCACACACACACACACACACACACGAGAGGTCAGGGGTCACTTCACTGAGCACCTCACGCTCCACCTTCACCACACAGCCGCTGTCAATCACCTGCGCACACACACACACACACACACACGAGAGGTCAGGGGCCACTTCACTGAGCACCTCACGCTCCACCTTCACCACACAGCCGCTGTCAATCACCTGCGCACACACACACACACACACACACACACACACACACACACACACACACACACACACACACACACACACACACACACACACACACACACACACACACACACACACTCTCTCTGAGGTCTGAAACACGTGAGCCTGACACACCAGAGGACACCACAAGATGATTTCTGGAGATAATGACAGATAAACAGTGCGCACGTGGTTATTCCTCCTGACACGGAGCGAAAAAACTCAAACGTAGGCGTATTTTTATCTCACAGTTCTCAGTTTAGACTTGTTTCTCTGAATTCTGACTTCTTTTTGGGTTTTCCTCTCTATTTATATCTCACAAATAAAAAAAATTGCACAAGAATGTTTTTGTAAAAAGTAAACTCACAATAAGTTTACAACTTTTAAAATCTGAATTGTGAGATATGAACTCCCAATTGTGTTGTGTGTTGTGTTGTGTTTTTATCTCACAAAGTCAGATTTGTGAGATAAAAGTCGCAATGACCTTTTATTTTTTTAATATATTTTTTTATTTATTAGGTGGCGAGAACACACCTCCACACATTCCTCTTACCTTGACCCACAGGTAATCTCCTCTTCCACCCCTGTGTCCTCCTCCTCCCTCCTGCTCCACACAGAGCTGCCCCCGCTGCAGGCGAATGGTTCCTTCCAGCTGGTCCTGCACTCGATAGTCGGACGCGACCATGTACATTTTGGGGGGGCGTCGCCTCCTACTGTGATGCGCGTCGCCGGACATGGTGATGTGAACACCCCCCGACCTGCGCGTGCACGAAACACGTACAGCAAGTAATAACATTTAAATCTAATCCATCACAGTTTCATTTGACAAACTGAATAAAACAGTACTGATCGGCCATAAAAACAAAGTTTGAATCAAATCGGTTTTCATGTTATAACAAGGACAAACTACGTGCAAAGTGAAGCAAAACATTTCCTCTTCTATTAAACCTGTTTAAACACACCTGGCGATTTGTTTCTCGGTGATAACATCGTTTTGATTTTAAACATATTGAAATAGACAACAAACGCTAACTTACCGACAAAGTCATCACCTCGGTTTAAAGTGCGACACTTTATCGCTCAGAAAACACAATAATGCCTCACTTTCACCAAAGCAGGAAGAGAGATGACGGACGGTTGCGCGGACCAATCAGATTGAAGAAGCGTTTGGGCAGCGAACGATGGGCGGGGCTTCGTTCTGAGGGAAATTCCACTGTGGCGGTTTTGTATTTTGGTGAAGAAATTACTTTTTTTTTTTTTCATTTGACGGATATTTTCTTCATCTTCCGAGAAGTCGATGCCAGTAAATACCGGTAAATACTCTATTATCTCAGGCCATGCCTCTGTTCGTTCAAGATAGCTTGTGAAATTATATATTAACCAAACCTTAATTAGTGAGATGGTGATGGGAATGAGACGGCAGGAAACATTATAAGTTTTTGTGTTTACTTGCATGACCTTTGCGTTGATATAGGCTTTATATTTTTCTCCCAGCTTAACTAGTATTTAAAAAAAATCCCCTTAGAAATGTAAAAAATATTTAAAAAATGTAAGTATCACCTTTTAAGCCAGTCATTTCTAGTCAGCTCAGTCACATGGATGATGGTTAAAGTTGAAACACAACAAATAACTTTTTTTTAATGAAAATGTTTATATACACTTTTCACATAAATGTAACATATTTAAATACATAATAACAAACATTAATAAATAAGTGCATAAGTGAAAGAAAATACATATATTCAATATAAAACTAAACTCAACACCTTGGAAATTTATAGAATTTACACTTTACATTATTTAAAAAACAAATAGAAAACATCTCCAAAAAGAACAACAACATAGTTAACTTTAATCTTCCTTCATTTTTAAAAGTACTTGAATTAAGTGTTAAATAGTTCAGCCACCACTAACATTCACAGTATATTTATTTTAATCCAACTTTTCACTTTTTAATATTTAATTACATTCTTATTGCTTTTTTTGGGTACATTTTGACACTGTTTTCCTCTAAACTTTTCTACGGACCCACAGCATTCCATTGCGAACTCCGATGTGAAAACACCCGTTGTAAAGGACCTTAGTGGGACACTAAGGATCTCAACTCGCTTAGTTATAACATGTCAGATTGATGTTTCAAGCGTTCATTGATAACGTGGTCCGTGTTGTCAGGACTTCAGCGTTTGCTCCTTGTCGATGAAGTACGTGGTCAGTTGACCTTTGCCCTTGACGTTGACCACTCCTCTCAGAGTGACATCATAGCCCAGCGTTTGAGCCACATGTGCGGTTTCCTCCGTCACCTGAGAAGACAACAAACAACACTGATTTAATTCCTTATTCATTTAACTAAATTAATTTAATTTCAAGTCCTTCTGTGGAAGTTTGTATTTACGAGTGTTTATGGCATCAGGTGTGTTCAAGTATTACAATGCTATCATATTTTCTATTTTATTTTTGTTGTACATAAAAAAGCAAGAAAAAACGAGGAATGCAAAATTAGGAAAGAATATGACAATTTTGGCTGATACGATCACCGATAATTCTTTATATTTGAAAGCCGATAACGATAATTCTTTATATTTGAAAGCCGATAACCGATAATTCTTTATATTTGAAAGCCGATAACCGATAATTCTTTATATTTGAAAGCCGATAACCGATAATTCTTTATATTTGAAAGCCAATAACTGATAATCTTTATATTTGAAAGACGATAACCGATAATTCTTTATATTTGAAAGCCAATAACTGATAATCTTTATATTTGAAAGCCGATAACCGATAATCTTTATATTTGAAAGCCGATAACCGATAATTCTTTATATTTGAAAGACGCTAACCGATAATTCTTTATATTTGAAAGCCGATAACCGATAATTCTTTATATTTGAAAGCCGATAACCGATAATTCTTTATATTTGAAAGACGCTAACCGATAATTCTTTATATTTGAAAGTCGATAACCGATAATTCTTTATATTTGAAAGCCGATAACTGATAATCTTTATATTTGAAAGACGATAACCGATAATTCTTTATATTTGAAAGCCGATAACCGATAATTCTTTATATTTGAAAGCCGATAACTGATAATCTTTATATTTGAAAGCCGATAACCGATAATTCTTTATATTTGAAAGCCGATAACCGATAATTCTTTATATTTGAAAGCCGATAACCGATAATTCTTTATATTTGAAAGCCGATAACCGATAATTCTTTATATTTGAAAGCCGATAACTGATAATCTTTATATTTGAAAGCCGATAACCGATAATTCTTTATATTTGAAAGCCGATAACCGATAATTCTTTATATTTGAAAGCCGATAACTGATAATCTTTATATTTGAAAGCCGATAACCGATAATTCTTTATATTTGAAAGCCGATAACCGATAATTCTTTATATTTGAAAGCCGATAACTGATAATCTTTATATTTGAAAGCCGATAACCGATAATTCTTTATATTTGAAAGCCGATAACCGATAATTCTTTATATTTGAAAGCCGATAACTGATAATCTTTATATTTGAAAGACGATAACTGATGATTCTTTATAATTGAAAGACGATAACCGATATATTGGCTGATAAATCTAAATCCACATTTTTTTATAATTGTTGAGAGCCTGATTACAAACACACAAGTCTCACCATTAAAATCCACGTCCCAAACACATTATTATAATGTTCATGATAGTTTTACTGTATGTAGCCGATATAACAGACTTGCACTACTTTACTGTATGTTCCTTTTTTGAAGTGATTCCAATCATATTGCAAGCAATTCAGTGAGCCAGCTCTCAGACTTAATCAAAAATATCTTAATTTGTGTTCCGAAGATGAAGGAAAGTCTTACGGGTGGGACCAACATGAGGGAGAGTCATTACTGACAGAATTACATGTTTTGGGTGAACTAACTCTTTAAGGGTGAACTCCCAACACAAAGAGATTGAGGTTTTGATGTTTCGACAGGTGTAAAGATGCATCACCTGTATTTTATCCAGGACTCCAGTGCTGTCCATCCGGCTGGCCACGTTTACCGTGTTTCCCCAGATGTCATACTGAGGTTTATGAGCGCCGATGACGCCCGCGATCACAGGGCCGTGGTTTATCCCTGAACACAACACAACACCAGTCTCACATTTATGCTGGAGAAACAGAGCAATCAACAATCTGATCGTTCAAAAGCTTGAAATAATGTGTATAAGTCATAAATATGCAGTGTGTGTTACCGATCCTCAGCTTGAAGCTGTTGAACGAGTGTGTGTTGATGTTCTCCAGCCTCCCCATCAGAGCGATGGCGAAGTCCAACATGCTGCGAATGTGATGGCACGATGAGTCGCAGACCTGTAGATGCACACAACTGATGAAAGTGTGGATTTACAATGTCCTTTAAAGAGGACATATCATGAAATTCTGAGTTTTCCCGTGTTTAAGTGCTATAATCGGGTGCATCTGCCAACACAGAAAACGTGAAAAGTGAAACCCAGAAACTGTTCTGGTGAGCCTTTCTCTGCAAGCATGGCAAAAAATAAGCTTTCACATCTGTAGTCCGGTTCATTTGGTCCGGACCAAGGGAGAAAAATTATACTTTGTAGCATTTTCAGGCGTTTTGGTTCCTTTTCAAACACACTGATTGCTCTGGTCCCAATCAGTTGATGAAACGAACCAAAATGCAGTCACGTGACAACATCCACATCACGCGTTGGCCAGATGGGTCTTGAACGTATTTCCACAACTGCACTTCGATTGTCAGAATTAACGTGCGGGAAAAATCCAACAGAACTGACGGAAGTAAACAAAGAGGAGGGAAATCTGGCAGACAACACGCCGCTTTACTGTGGAGAGACGACTGCGTGGGCTGATCGTGTCCCTGCTCATAGTTTATTATATAGTTTGTATACACCACTTTAGGCAAACAATAACATTTGAGAATGAAGCGAGGATGCGGCTTGAAAACAATTCTGGACTACGGCAGCTGGATTAGTCCAAAAATGCGCAGTTATTTGGCAGTTTGGTCTGTTCGAGGCCGGATCACGTTCTCACCACAAACGAACCGCTCCAGAGAGTACCATCTCTCCGAGGAAGTCTCGGTACGCTTGTTTGGTCCGCTTTTGGTGCGCACCGAGTGCGATTCCTGCATCCACACCGGGCCAAACCCACCGCACCACGGGGGACCACGAACTCTAGTGCGATTCAACCGAACTAAATGAGGCAGGTGTGAAAGCACCCTAATATTACCGGCCCTTAATCTGCACTATTGACCAGAACATGTCAGCGCTGTCTTATAAACACCTCTGGAACTGTGGACACTTGTGTAAAAGTTCAACATGATGATGAGATGATCAATGTAACTCCACAACAACTACGTACCGTATTTTCCGGACTAAAAGTCGCACTGGACTATAAGTCGCATTTATTTATACATTTATTTCACAAAATCCAAGACCAAGAACAGACATTTATTCTGGAAAGGCAAGTTATTCAGCTCCACAACAGCACACAGAACAACAGCTGAATAGTGTCCGGCGTGTTAGCGTAACACATTAACAGTTATTCAGCTCCACAATAGCATAAAGAACATATACCTGAGGCTGAATAGGCTAAATTAAAGGGATACTCCACCGTTTTTTAATATTAAACTGTTATTCCCTTAACTAAGATGAGTTGATACATACCTCTCTCGTCTCAGTGCAAGCACTAAATCGCTCTGTCTTGCGGCGAAACTTTGTTAGCACTTAGCTTAGCCCAGTTCATTCAATAGGGGCCAAGCAGAGAAGCTACCAAACACCTCCACGTTTTCCCTATTTAAATACAGTTACTCGAGTCGTATAACTCGACCTAGGACGGTGACATAAAACAAAACGTTGCGCTTTTCTAAGCGTGTAAAATGGATAACTATATTGTATGGCGGAATACCATAGCAAGTGCTTGGGAGCTCTTCGACTTGGCGCAAGTCAAGTGAAAAATCCTCTCACCGGCCCCCGCTCACGGTCCATAAGAGCTCATTCCTCCTCCGTGTTTAACATTAGCCAGCGTCAGCGAGTCCAACAAGTCACCGGTCAGCAAGTTCACCAGCTCCCGATCTCACTCCTCAACACTGGATCCATTGAGTTCTTCCTCGGTGTCGCTTCTGAACGACTCCGCTAACTAGAGCGCCCTCTCGTGGCTGCAGACGGTAATGTTTTCTTTTGGTTCATCTCAGTCCATATGAATTAATTTTGATATATAAGTCGCACTAGACTATAAGTCGCAGGACCAGCAAAACTATGAAAAAAGTGCGACTTATAGTCCGGAAAATACGGTAAATGTCTCCACTAACATTCAGAAACTCTTGAGTCTCTCCGTAAGGCTGCACTCGCTGGTTACTCTGGGATTCTGGATGAGTGAGATCGGCCGGTTCTGTTATTGCCGGAGTTTCTGAAGCTCGTGTAAAGGCTCCGCCCTCTTCTGAACGGAGGCGGAGCTGCAGCTCATTTGCAATTAAAGCGACACACATAAAAACGGCAAGTTTTTGCTCACACCCAAAAAGGGGCAAATTTGACGAGATATAATAAATAAGTTTGAGCTGAAATTTCACACACTCATTCTGTGCACACCATAGATTTATATTACATCTTGTGAAAAGGGGCATAAAATGTCACCATTACAACACACGCATCATTCGCTCGCTACTCACGAGTTGCTCCTCAGTTTTGGCAGGATTGGTCAGGCCGGCAGCCGCCATGTACGTGCTCCCGATGGTCTTGATCTTCTCTACCGCACTGAACTTTGGCTTGTTCAGGAGCTGCGAGAGGAAAACACATCATGAGACGGGTAGGTGTAAAAGATTAGACCAACAACCGATGAACGAAGAGACTTCACCTCGTCAAAGTCTGAGATGATCTCGTTGAGGAAGCGGAGGCACTCCAGCCCGTTGTTGTTGATGCTGCTCTCGTTGTAGAACTCCTTGTAGAACTGCGGCACGGACGCGAACATAACACACACACACGCGCACGACTTGCTGTACAAGTCCTGAAACCACACACACACACACACACACACATCATCGAATTAAGCCCTGTTAACACCAGGTTTTCACCTTGTAAAGCCTGACATATGAAATATTAGTATAAATATTAATATAATGAAACCATTTATTAAACCTTTAGACAAAATATAAAAGAAAAAAGTTTGCATATGTGGTTTTGTTGAGTATCATATTTTATGTATCAGGCTTTTATGGCTCATGTAGTCTGATATAGTGGGAATATGGAGGAAAAAACTGATTAATTTTAATCAGAGCAAAAATATGCAATTTGGTCATACAGTAAGATAAAATTCTGATGCTTGTAATGTAAATCAATGCGATCTTTATAACAGCATAAAATGCATATAAATATCAATATGCCAATAATATATCTTAGTAAGATTATATTTAATGCTTAGTTTTGTAATAAGCAATACAATGATGATTGAGAGATGACAAATAAACCTTCCCCAAAAGCCTGATGATCATATTTGATACTCGTGATATTTATAATAAATGATGTCTGGATAATCAATCTGGAAATATTACTAACAATATCAAAGTTATTGTTGTGTTTGCTTGATAAATTAGAGCAGATTTGACACAGAGAGACTCGTGGAGCTCGAGCTGGAGGACGCTTGTACAGTAAAGACTTTTACTGTGAACTCTCGATCACACACAGAAGTCCAGTGTAATGGACTCTGGCGCCTCTAGAGGGCATCAGAGGTCTTCATCACGAGTGTGTGTGTGTGTGTGTGTGTGTGTGTCACCTGGTTTAGGACGTCCTTGCCCATGAAGAACTCGGTGACGTGTCCCGGCAGCAGATTCTGCAGGAGGAGTCTGTTCACGTTCTTCGTCGTCTCCATTTCATCCGTCTCTTTTTTAAAGCACTTCTCCAGCAGGAACTCTGTGCGGGAGCCCAACTCATCCTGAAGTACATCCGTCACACACACACATCACACACACACACTCAACTGAGCAGGGTTGCTGTAGGCATACATTAAAAAACAACTACACATGACAAAACACTCAAGAAAATTACTAAAACTTTAATTGAAATGAAAATGCAAACAGAAAATGTAAAAATAACTTATTCAAAATATGAATAAGAAAAAATATAATATTATCTCAATGATGCTAAAATATGGCACTCAAAAAAAATAAACTAAAAGATATATATTTAAACTAACTGAAATCAAAAAATGAAAACTGAACACCTCTCACTTTTGTTTAGTTTGATGTACTAAAATAATTTAAATGAAAACAGAAAATTAATTAAAAAAATAAATATATATTTAACATTTAAAAACCAATAAAAATTGCAGCAAAAAAGAGAAAACATTCAAAATATAGAATAAAAACCAGAATGTATATGTGTGTGACTTATACTTTAAAAACATGATTTGAAAACATGCTGAAGTAAAAAGTTCCATACAGAGACAAAAACAGTTTCGAGAAGTAGTTAGTCATCTAGTGGATTACAGTTATAAGACTTTCCCAACACTCAATCAAACTGAAAGAGACTCATACACACACACACACACACTCACACACACACACACACACACACACACACACACACACACACACACACACACACACACTCTTACCTGTCGCACAAGAACAAGGGAAGTCAAGTAGAAAATGACCAGCCAGATGCCGGACATGATCTTGGGCTCCTTAAGAACTCCCGGCCTAAAACACACAGTAAGATGTAATCATTTTCACTCAACTTATTAAAATTGTACAACAATCACAGTGTTGCTGGGCAGCGTTTAGAGCTACAATGCAAAATAAATGTATAAAAAGCATCTGAGCCTGGACTATCAAACCCACAAAAGTCCCAAACTCAGTATTGACTCTGGTTACCTTCTTATGTCATGTTGCCGCTCATATTATGAATGAGTAATCAGTGACGTCATAATAAAGAAAACATTTTCTCTTCATAATCCTTCGTCAAAATATATTAATATTCTGACATCTCTAATCCTTGATATTTTTCAACTGCTTGTAATAGAGACATTTTAATTACATTCAATCAAACTCCTCATGAATAAATTAAGTCCCGCCTACATATTTCTCATTGAATATTTCTTTCCATCTGAAAAATGTGCTGAATGAAATTAATATATATTCATTAATATATATATAATTATAATATTAAATAATATAATATAACAACAATTAATGCACAATTAATCAAAATAAAATTCAAATCATTGTAAATTGTTAGTTGTTTTTAATATACATTGATTTTTATTTTACAGTACAATTGTATTATTACAATAGGAATATTTCTGTTATTACAATTGTATAATTTTCCTAGTTGTGCAAAGTTTTTTAATAGTTAAACAGAAACGTGTGTGTTAGTGACTTACGTGTCACGGTAGAGCTGTGTGACGTAGCAGTCGGAGCGCGGCGCGTACACGTGCAAGAAGAGCGCTAGATAAACCACTAGCGCTAGTGTCAGGAGGAAGACTTTCACAGACACACACACGCGCACGAACACCATCACACCCAGCATCGCCAGCAGACAGCAGTACAGGTAATACTGCAGAGACACATCCGCATATGAGCAATATCACATCAACACGCATGCACATGTCATTTATAATGGTAAAGCTTACCGGGACAGTGTAGAGATTAAGATTGTTCAATTCTGTTGCATTGTGGGAAACATTTAAGCAGTCATCGCCTGGTATAAAAACCTACGAAGCAAACAAACAAACTAAAGAGGTTGTGCAGACAGACATAAAAAGGCAGAAGATCATTTGTGTGTATTTCATTTTCTTTTAATAAAGCAATAATAAAGCTGTGTCTCTGATCTACACAGGATCATTTCCCCGTAATAAAGTTACAAGAGATGTTGCTGTAGTTCTTCAGTGAAGGTCAAAACTAATTAGATGCATTTTGATAAAATATTTCATTAATAGATATCAGTTTTGTGAAATGTTATTTTAAAATATGCAACGAGGCATTATCTAATTAAATATGCATCAATTTGTATACATTTGCAGAACATAAATTTTAATATTGGATAACGCCTGATTGAAAATACTTGTTTAATTTTGTTGAGATATTAGAGTTAAAGGTTTTTATAGAGGTTCATTTTTGATTTCTCTTTTTATCACTCCATAAATCAGAAAATACTGTCAACAGACAGAAAAAGGCATTTTCACCATGTTTTTAGGAATAAAATGTTATATAAATCAGGTTGATTGATATATGAACAAATCCTTCCGTAAAAACCTTCAGAATATAGATATGAATAAAACTCTAAGTTTTGGTGTAAGTAAGTTGTACTGTAGTGGAGAAAAATACTATTTTAATGACATGCATTGTGACTCATATTTAGTGACGCAAAAAGATAAAGGGCCAGCTTTACTAAACAAGACAAATCAGCTTCTGGTTTAAAACGAGCTTTCTTTGGGCATTAAATAATGGAGCAAATACCGGTAAATTGACAAGCGCAAAACTTAGTAAATCACCGTGCGTGATTCATTTAAATCCTCGCCTTCCGTAAATACTGCGTCTGAAAGGGAAACTCCAACAAATGCATATGCAATAAGCTTTGCTGAAAAAATTAAAGGATAATTCCGGTATTTAACACCTTGAGTCTATATTGTAGTTTGTTTTGGATGAACAAGAGTGGTGGACAACATTGTTTTGACAATGGTTCCTCTCTCGAGTTTTTGACTATAATAGAATTGGCCATGGACCCATTTAACATTGGAGTCAATGTGCATGTCCGAAAATGTCATTAAAACAGCCAATAATGTTCGTTTACAAAACTGTTAAACTCACCGAGTGGTTATTGGTGTTCGTTGATGATTATAAACAATATATCGTCGCAACATATGATTCCAATCCGTTTATTTTGATATAGTGGAACTATTTTTTCAGACACTTCACAACCGTGTAACTTCCGCTCAATATTTGAATCTGAAGCGTTAGCACACTCCCGACCACTTGATGGCGATAACCGATGTTTATGTCTCGCGGGACACTCACGGTCACAGTCGAGTTCAACTTCATATTGCACTGGTCAGTGGTCACGTCTTTCAATATTTTCAAGGTTTTGTTAGTTTATTTGGCTTACTCTCCCGGAGCACAGTTGCTCTGCTCGCTAGCCTTATGAGAAACGGAAGCGAGCAAAAAGACGACATCGACCAAATGTAAACAGCCCCCTTTCCGTTTCCGTTAGCGCATTTATATTAACGAGCACTCAGTCCTTCAACAGAATTCAATGGGATTTTACAAAATGACGAATAAAACACGACAGAAACTGTATTTCGCAACACTTTTTGTTTCTGTAACATCAACTAACATCACTAACCACTCGGTGAGTTTAACAGTTTTGTAAACGAACATTATTGGCTGTTTTAATGACATGATCGGACATGCCCATTGACTCCAATGTTAAATGGGTCCATGGCCAATTCTTTTATAGTCAAAAACTCGAGAGAGGAACCATTGTCAAAAAAATGTTGTCCACCACTCTTGTTCATCCAAAACAAACTACAATATAGACTCAAGGTGTTAAATACCGGAATTATCCTTTAAGGTCCCCCTGTGGTGAAAATCCAGTTTTTAATGTAGTTTATGTGTGTATGTGGTGTTATTAATCTGCTGTAACACACACCATGTGTAAGTTCATAAGTCGACAGCATTGCTGAGTATTTTCTGCTTAAAACTGCAGTGAACCAAAGACAGTCTCAAAAACACGAATCGCTGGTGTTTCTGACGTCACACACTACCTTGACCAATCAGATCAACGTGTGATCGTCCACCAGTGGATCTCTGAGTGAGTGAGTGAGTGGAGGCGGGGCTCATTTGCATATTCATAGAACCGCGCATACTAAATGAGGCAAGGGTGTCGAGTTACATTCAAGATATTTTAAGGCATGAAGAAATTTGTATAAGAAAAAAACTTTTAAATATGTAATTTTGGTGATCAAAAGATGAGATTTAAGGGATATAATTATTGACAACAGGGGGACTTTAATGTCAAAAGAGCAAACTGTTAGTAAATCTGGCCCTAAGTGTAATAAAATAAACACTTAAATGTGTATTTGAGATGTTTATCCTTCCACTAGTCTGAAATGAGACATGGAAGCAAAATTAACCAGTGCATGAAAAAACATTGGTTTTGCCTGTAGTGTTAAATTCTTAATTTCGTGATTCTATCGTAAATAACTTAATTCGACACCTATGCTACGGTAAAAACACGTTTATTGCGGCGTGAAGACGGCTGCTTTGACTCTGTGTGTGTGGAACAGTCCTGTAGGTTGTGAGCTGGTGTGTGTGCAGGGGTCTCTCACTATGTTGAGCACTGCCATGAGCAGTGTGATGAGCAGACACAGAAACACCAGCAGCAGACGCAGCGCCGCCCTGGTGGCCGCGCCGTCACACAGCAGCGACACCCAGAGGATGCTGGGGGGGATCTTAGAGCTCCAGCGCTGACACACACACACACACACACACACACACACACATTGAGACTTTTTTTTTTTTTGAAGCCCACAACACTAAGTACAACAGAGATTCTAACTAATATTTTTTTGTTAACTTTACTTAATGTCTTATCTTAATTGTAAAAATCGTATAATCTGTACTATTCACATACTATGCTTAGTTTACTCAGATAACCCAGGTTAAGATTAATTGATTGGTTTGAGTGCGGTTTTTGAGGCGGGGAAATTCTTAGTGGGACTTTTCACTCATGTCCTCCACTTCTACAGTTATCTTTCTCTAGTTTGCATTCAAGTCATCTTGAATGTTGAATTGTCAATACAACTGAAACATTTGAGACAACATCACATAAGCTGACTTCATAAATTGATGTTGATTTTCCTAAAAAATTGACTATGGTGATCAGTGTTCCCTTCATTTATACTAATGTAATTCTCTTCCCATTGATACAGCGCAACAAGAACAAGTTATTTGGTTTCAAAGGAAGAGAAGTTCTAATATATATATGGATATATATAACTATACTAAATAAGCATTTGTCAGAACAACATACTATTTCTATTTTACTTGTTTTTTTTAAGGCAATAGGTTTGCATGCTTTTTTAAGTAAGTCTAACTAATTAGATTTTACAGTGAACTTAATATAATTACAAAACTCTAGCTGTGAGTCTCTTCTGTTTTACAAACATATTCATTATAATATTTTAAGAGTTTACCATTGGTCAACCAGTAAGCTGACGTTTCTCAAAGACATGCAGTCGTACCTTCAGGAATCTAGTGAAGACCACCAGTGCTATCAGGATCTGGACTGGGAAAGTGGCTCCGTACGACACCGCAAGAGCGAAGTTTCTGCACAGGACCACAGAGAACGAGAGATTAACCAGCGGTAGAATAACTGTGGAATCGTTCACATTAAGATCAGGTCGCGTGATTACGGTCCCGTACGACACTCACTTTTGCGAGGTCAACATCTGAACTACGAACACAGAGATGAAGATGATGGCCAGACATCCCACAGAGCGATGAAGCCCCTGGACTTCACTCAGAGAATACTGACACACACACACACACACACACACACATGGTTAAGAGTGAGAGAAAAACAACAACATGCTTTTAAATCAAGAAACAATTCCCACCTCTTTCTCCAGCTGGATGTCATTAAAAAGCAGCGTCACCCAGTTCAGCTTCGCTCTTCTCCTGAACAATGAAGACACAACATTAGGACAAAGACTCGTTTATGATTGATTCCCTATGAAGACCGTATATATTAGTGAATCTTTCGCTCACCTTTCCTTTTCCAGAGGGTCTAACGAGTCTGTCGGTCCATTTGGTGTTGATCTGAGAAAACAAACTAACGTAAATTACAGTATTTAAAAAAAAATGTTTAATGTGAATCACAAAGAAAACCGAGTGAAAGTGGCCAATAATCTCTTTTTTGAGCTCGGTTTTACCTGGATCAAAACCACATCATTTTAATTAAGCGTTTTCTGTTAGAACGGTGTCGTGTTAGCGGCTCCTAAGTTAATAACTAATGATCTTTGCAATGGAAGTGAATCAAACTAACTTTAGCTGGACAATAACTTTATTCTAGATCTGCTGTAAAGCCTAAACTATCGCTATTACTGTAATCTCCTATTATCTCTGTAAAGCTGCTTTGAAACAATCTGTATTGTTAAAGCGCAGTATAAATGTAGATGTCTTGACATTAGTGATGAACGCCTGCTGTTAACAAGCAGAACTTCTATACTCACTTGTTAAAGCGCTGTATAAATGAAGATGTCTTGACATTAGTGATGAACACCTGCTGTTAACAAGCAGAACTTCTATACTCACTTGTTAAAGCGCAGTATAAATGTAGATGTCTTGACATTAGTGATGAACACCTGCTGTTAACAAGCAGAACTTCTATATTCACTTGTTAAAGCGCTGTATAAATGAAGATGTCTTGACATTAGTGATGAACGCCTGCTGTTAACAAGCAGAACTTCTATACTCACTTGTTAAAGCGCTGTATAAATGAAGATGTCTTGACATTAGTGATGAACGCCTGCTGTTAACAAGCTGAACTTCTATACTCACTTGTTAAAGCGCTGTATAAATGATGATGACTTGACATTAGTGATGAACACCTGCTGTTAACAAGCAGAACTTCTATATTCACTTGTTAAAGCGCTGTATAAATGAAGATGTCTTGACATTAGTGATGAACACCTGCTGTTAACAAGCTGAACTTCTATACTCACTTGTTAAAGCGCTGTATAAATGAAGATGTCTTGACATTAGTGATGAACGCCTGCTGTTAACAAGCAGAACTTCTATACTCACTTGTTAAAGCGCAGTATAAATGTAGATGTCTTGACATTAGTGATGAACACCTGGGGCCCTATCTTGCACCCAGCGCAATTGACTTTGAACACCGACGCATGTATCATTCCTATTCTGCACCCGCGCACAGCGGACTCTTCCCTCCACAGACGCACGTCGGTAAATTAGGAAATGAACTTGCGCTCGCGGGCGCGGTTCAGCGCAAAGAGGAGTGTGTTCCAGCGCAAAACTTCAATGGTGCTATTTTCCAGTTTTAGAAAGCAATTGCGCAACTGACCAGGGAAAAAACAGTCTAAAGACAGTGGCGCGTTGCGCGTTAGTGATGTGGTATTTTAAGGGCGCGTGCTTGGTCATAATGTTAACCCGCATCCACTTTGATTCTCTAATATAAACAGATGCAGCAGTTTTCATTTTTGCAAATCATACATTATTACAAGGAAAAATATTAACACACGAGGGAAATCATTGTTGTGTCCGTGAAGATGTGAAAAAGATCTATCTACATAAAAAAATAAAAAAATCTAGATTAGGCTACACATTTACTACCCAAATTATACGCCTGTTTAACCGAAGCTAATTTGGGTGGGTTTCTCCCATCATCCCCAATGTCACTTCTCTGTGTTTTACGGCCCTGACGAGAACGTCGGTTTCCTCGGCTGTGAATCGCTCCTGTGCGCTGGCAAATCCGCCGTTATAATAGCGATCCGCCGTGGAACAAGCGCGTCTGCTCTTAAAGGGAATGTGAGAGGACGCTCTGATTGGTTTATTTCACGTTACGCCCAAACCACACCTATGAATAATGAAGCTGCTTCAGACCAACCCCTTTTAGATTTGCGTCGGGCGCAAGAGTCGTTTATCCCGCCGGGAAAATAGCAACAGCGCCGGGATCCACCCACAAAGTTACTTGCGCTTTGCACTTTGACACTTGCGTTTCAGATCGTTAAAATAGGGCCCCTGCTGTTAACAAGCTGAACTTCTATATTCACTTGTTAAAGCGCTGTATAAATGAAGATGTCTTGACATTAGTGATGAACGCCTGCTGTTAACAAGCAGAACTTCTATACTCACTTGTTAAAGCGCTGTATAAATGAAGATGACTTGACATTAGTGATGAACACCTGCTGTTAACAAGCAGAACTTCTATATTCACTTGTTAAAGCGCTGTATAAATGAAGATGACTTGACATTAGTGATGAACGCCTGCTGTTAACAAGCTGAACTTCTATATTCACTTGTTAAAGCGCTGTATAAATGAAGATGTCTTGACATTAGTGATGAACGCCTGCTGTTAACAAGCAGAACTTCTATACTCACTTGTTAAAGCGCTGTATAAATGAAGATGACTTGACATTAGTGATGAACACCTGCTGTTAACAAGCAGAACTTCTATACTCACTTGTTAAAGCGCTGTATAAATGAAGATGTCTTGACATTAGTGATGAACATCTGCTGTTAACAAGCAGAACTTCTATATTCACTTGTTAAAGCGCTGTATAAATGAAGATGTCTTGACATTAGTGATGAACGCCTGCTGTTAACAAGCAGAACTTCTATATTCACTTGTTAAAGCGCTGTATAAATGAAGATGTCTTGACATTAGTGATGAACGCCTGCTGTTAACAAGCAGAACTTCTATATTCACTTGTTAAAGCGCTGTATAAATGAAGATGTCTTGACATTAGTGATGAACGCCTGCTGTTAACAAGCAGAACTTCTATATTCACTTGTTAAAGCGCTGTATAAATGAAGATGTCTTGACATTAGTGATGAACATCTGCTGTTAACAAGCAGAACTTCTATATTCACTTGTTAAAGCGCTGTATAAATGAAGATGACTTGACATTAGTGATGAACGCCTGCTGTTAACAAGCAGAACTTCTATATTCACTTGTTAAAGCGCTGTATAAATGAAGATGTCTTGACATTAGTGATGAACACCTGCTGTTAACAAGCAGAACTTCTATATTCACTTGTTAAAGCGCTGTATAAATGAAGATGTCTTGACATTAGTGATGAACGCCTGCTGTTAACAAGCAGAACTTCTATATTCACTTGTTAAAGCGCTGTATAAATGAAGATGTCTTGACATTAGTGATGAACGCCTGCTGTTAACAAGCAGAACTTCTATACTCACTTGTTAAAGCGCTGTATAAATGAAGATGTCTTGACATTAGTGATGAACATCTGCTGTTAACAAGCAGAACTTCTATATTCACTTGTTAAAGCGCTGTATAAATGAAGATGACTTGACATTAGTGATGAACGCCTGCTGTTAACAAGCAGAACTTCTATACTCACTTGTTAAAGCGCTGTATAAATGAAGATGACTTGACATTAGTGATGAACACCTGCTGTTAACAAGCAGAACTTCTATACTCACTTGTTAAAGCGCTGTATAAATGAAGATGTCTTGACATTAGTGATGAACACCTGCTGTTAACAAGCAGAACTTCTATATTCACTTGTTAAAGCGCTGTATAAATGAAGATGTCTTGACATTAGTGATGAACATCTGCTGTTAACAAGCAGAACTTCTATACTCACTTGTTAAAGCGCTGTATAAATGAAGATGACTTGACATTAGTGATGAACACCTGCTGTTAACAAGCAGAACTTCTATATTCACTTGTTAAAGCGCTGTATAAATGAAGATGTCTTGACATTAGTGATGAACATCTGCTGTTAACAAGCAGAACTTCTATATTCACTTGTTAAAGCGCTGTATAAATGAAGATGTCTTGACATTAGTGATGAACACCTGCTGTTAACAAGCAGAACTTCTATACTCACTTGTTAAAGCGCAGTATAAATGTAGATGTCTTGACATTAGTGATGAACGCCTGCTGTTAACAAGCAGAACTTCTATATTCACTTGTTAAAGCGCTGTATAAATGAAGATGTCTTGACATTAGTGATGAACGCCTGCTGTTAACAAGCAGAACTTCTATATTCACTTGTTAAAGCGCTGTATAAATGTAGATGTCTTGACATTAGTGATGAACGCCTGCTGTTAACAAGCAGAACTTCTATATTCACTTGTTAAAGCGCTGTATAAATGAAGATGTCTTGACATTAGTGATGAACACCTGCTGTTAACAAGCAGAACTTCTATACTCACTTGTTAAAGCGCAGTATAAATGAAGATGTCTTGACATTAGTGATGAACACCTGCTGTTAACAAGCAGAACTTCTATACTCACTTGTTAAAGCGCTGTATAAATGAAGATGACTTGACATTAGTGATGAACACCTGCTGTTAACAAGCAGAACTTCTATACTCACTTGTTAAAGCGCTGTATAAATGAAGATGACTTGACATTAGTGATGAACGCCTGCTGTTAACAAGCAGAACTTCTATACTCACTTGTTAAAGCGCAGTATAAATGAAGATGTCTTGACATTAGTGATGAACGCCTGCTGTTAACAAGCAGAACTTCTATACTCACTTGTTAAAGCGCTGTATAAATGAAAATGTCTTGACATTAGTGATGAACGCCTGCTGTTAACAAGCAGAACTTCTATACTCACTTGTTAAAGCGCTGTATAAATGAAGATGTCTTGACATTAGTGATGAACACCTGCTGTTAACAAGCAGAACTTCTATACTCACTTGTTAAAGCGCTGTATAAATGAAGATGTCTTGACATTAGTGATGAACGCCTGCTGTTAACAAGCAGAACTTCTATATTCACTTGTTAAAGCGCTGTATAAATGAAGATGTCTTGACATTAGTGATGAACGCCTGCTGTTAACAAGCAGAACTTCTATACTCACTTGTTAAAGCGCTGTATAAATGAAGATGACTTGACATTAGTGATGAACACCTGCTGTTAACAAGCAGAACTTCTATACTCACTTGTTAAAGCGCTGTATAAATGAAAATGTCTTGACATTAGTGATGAACACCTGCTGTTAACAAGCAGAACTTCTATACTCACTTGCATCGTAGGCTACGAGTCAACAGGTGTCATCATCGTACAGTCTACATACATGCCGTACAGAGTTTACTAGATCCATCTCGTACTTACTGTTACTTTCTAACACTGAACTTTACACTTGACGAACGCTCACCAGTAAAACTCCCACTTTATCAACAGAAGTGAATCAATCAAATCGAACTTTATCTGGACAATAACTTTATTCTAGATCTGCTGTAAAGCCTACACACTCTCTGTTACTGTAATCTCCTATCATCACTGTGAAGTAAAACAATCTATATTGTTAAAAGCGCTGAATAAATGAAGATGACTTGACTTATGTTAGTGTTCGCAAACTACTTCCATATCCCTGAAACAAATGAATAAAGCTTATATGTTCACCTGTGAGTGTTCACCTCCTGTTGCTCCTGTTGATGAGAAAGTAAACGTGATTAATATGCGCCGTTGAACATATTCAAAGTGCTTGAGTGTAATTGGACGGTGATAATGATTGATACTGACTCTCACCGGCTGTGATTGGCTGACGCCGCTGTCAGCAGTGGGCGGAGCTTCCAGCGAGGCCTCCGATTGCTTGAGTCCATAAAACGGCGTGACGGATTTCCAGGTCTTCAGATACTGCGACATTCGCACCGACGCACGGAGCTTGTGCCGATCCGGGACTCTGTTCACTTTCAGCTCGTGAGTCTGACACACAAAACAAGCACGTCTACACCCTTCTTTTCTTTATTGTTGAAAGAAATATACTTTTATCCATTAAATTGATCAAAAGTGACAGTAAAGACGTTCATAATGCTACAAAAGATTCTATTTCAAATAAATGCTGTTCTTTTCAACTTTCTTTTCATCAAAGAATCCGGAAAAATTAAATGTACTCTAAAATGAATTAATATGGGAACCTTCCAAAATCTGTCATTTTGATGTATTTATTTATTCATGACAGTGATTTTTAATGCCAACATACAACAGATTTATTTGAACTGTAGTAAACTTGGAAAGTCAACAATACTGCTGATTCCATAGTTAATACTATCGCTAGTAAATCATTATTTAGTAGTTATTGTATTTTTTAAACATTAGTTACTATTGATGTAAAAATCCGGTACTAAGTCAATACTAAAGCTAGTAAACCATTAGTTAATAATCGTTGTATTTTTGAACAGTAGTTATTAGAGATGTAAAAATTACTTGTACTTTAATAAGTCAATACTAAAGCATTAGTTGGTAGTTATTCAGTCTTTTTTTACTGGGGATGTAAAAAATACCAATATTTTGGTACTAAGTCAACACTTAAGATAGTTTTACCGTTAACTAATGGTTTACTATCTTTAGTATTGACTTAGTACCGAACTACCAGTCATTTTTACATCCCTATAACTACTGTGGAAGAAAGTACAATATGACTAGCCCCAGTTCCTCGAGTGTCCTCGGTCGATCACCTGTGTTGTTGCACTGCACTGTTCTGTGTTAGGATCAATGACCAGGAATGTTCTCCTTCCCTTCAAACTGGAATCCCGGCTCCCGCCGTCCCCGTCCTCCACCTGGTATTGACCGTCCAGGTGACCCAGCGTCTCCTCCGTGATGTGGACTCTCCTGTGAGGACCCGTAATCATCACTAATATAACCAGGATAACCAGGAACGAGAGGAGAAGTGTGAATGTGTGGTAGATACCCAGGCACTCCTCCAGACTCCATGTGATTGGCTAGAGTCACGTCATCTGACCAGACGTCGTACTGCCACTTCTGAAGGCCGATCACGCCGCACAAGACGTTACCCGTGTGCACGCCGACACGCATGTTGATGTTCACTTCCGTCGCTTCCCTCAGCTTACTGCAGGGTCAAAGGTCAAATAACCTCACTTTAAAGGGGTAGTTCACCCAGATAGGATAATAATTAGCCCATGATTTACTCACTCCCAAGTCATCAGGTGTATATGACATTCTTCTTTCAGACGAACACAATCAGAGTTATATTCATAAATGTCCAGACTCTTCCAAGCTTTATAATGGCAGTGAATTGCTGTTTATGTTTTGAAGTCCATAAAAGTGCATCTATCCATGATCCACAGATGCACTTTTATGATGGACAGATGCACTTTTATGATGGACAGATGCACTTTTATGATGGACAGATGATGATGGACAGATGCACTTTTATGATGGACAGATGCACTTTTATGATGGACAGATGCACTTTTATGATGGATAGATGCACTTTTATGATGGATAGATGCACTTTTATGATGGACAGATGCACTTTTATGATGGATAGATGCACTTTTATGATGGATAGATGCACTTTTATGATGGACAGATGCACTTTTATGATGGACAGATGCACTTTTATGATGGATAGATGCACTTTTATGATGGATAGATGCACTTTTATGATGGACAGATGCACTTTTATGATGGAGAGAAGCACTTTTATGATGGATAGATGCACTTTTATGATGGACAGATGCACTTTTATGATGGACAGATGCACTTTTATGATGGATAGATGCACTTTTATGATGGACAGATGCACTTTTATGATGGACAGATGCACTTTTATGATGGATAGATGCACTTTTATGATGGATAGATGTACTTTTATGATGGACAGATGCACTTTTATGATGGACAGATGCACTTTTATGATGGACAGATGCACCTTTATGATGGACAGAAGCACTTTTATGATGGACAGATGCACTTTTATGATGGACAGATGCACTTTTATGATGGACAGATGCACTTTTATGATGGATAGATGCACTTTTATGATGGATAGATGCACTTTTATGATGGATAGATGCACTTTTATGATGGACAGAAGCACTTTTATGATGGACAGAAGCACTTTTATGATGGATAGATGCACTTTTATGATGGACAGATGCACTTTTATGATGGATAGATGCACTTTTATGATGGATAGATGCACTTTTATGATGGATAGATGCACTTTTATGATGGACAGATGCACTTTTATGATGGATAGATGCACTTTTATGATGGATAGATGCACTTTTATGATGGACAGATGCACTTTTATGATGGATAGATGCACTTTTATGATGGACAGAAGCACTTTTATGATGGATAGATGCACTTTTATGATGGACAGATGCACTTTTATGATGGATAGATGCACTTTTATGATGGACAGAAGCACTTTTATGATGGATAGATGCACTTTTATGATGGACAGATGCACTTTTATGATGGATAGATGCACTTTTATGATGGACAGATGCACTTTTATGATGGACAGATGCACTTTTATGATGGATAGATGCACTTTTATGATGGACAGATGCACTTTTATGATGGATAGATGCACTTTTATGATGGACAGATGCACTTTTAAGATGGATAGATGCACTTTTATAATGGATAGATGCACTTTTATGATTGACAGAATCACTTTTATGATGGACAGATTCACTTTTATCATGGACACATGCACTTTTATGATGGATAGATGCACTTTTATGATAGATGGACTTTTATGATGGACAGTTTCACTTTTATGATGGACAGATGCACTTTTATGATGGACAGATGCACTTTTATGATGGATAGATGCACTTTTATAGCCTGGCAAGCCAGACTTACATCAAGATGTTTAGTCTGGCAACTCTCCATAGACGCGGCTCAATCCGAGGGCCGGGATAAACGGCTGTCTCTCAAAATCCCTCTGCACGCAATAGGATAGTGCTACAACCAACCAGAGCAACGGAGAAGGTGACGTAGTCAGAGCGGCAGAGATCCGGTCCAGCAAAACTCAGAACACTTTTTTAAGAATGACTTAAGTGCCGTTCTTTCTCTTTTCTTAAAGAAAAACTGAACTCCAAGTCCTCCAGAGTCGCGGCCAAAGCCGATTGGAAAGACGCTGTTCTCCATCCGCAGCCGCCATTCTTTGTTTTCAAGTGGCAGCCGTCGCAACTCTGTCGTCATATGTTGAGCCCGCCCCCGCCTACTCTATACACGACGTGATTGGCCTGACCCAATTTAGGTTTTTGCAGCTAGAAGGTCTATGGAGAGTTGCTAGACTGCCCTGGCTGCATTTCTAGGCTAGCACTTTTATGGACTTCAAAACAGAAACAACCATTCACTGCCATTATAAAACTTGGAAGAGCCAGGAAATGTTTTAATATAACTCTGATTGTGTTCGTCTGAAAGAAGAATGTCATATACACCTAGGATGACTTCAGGCTGAGCAAATCATGGTCTTATTTAAATTTTGTGAACTATCCCTGTAAGGCCAGTGCGCAGAAGATCATGTTGATGATGGCGAGACTCACTTTATGGCGCTGCACATGTCCAGGCCCATCTGAACGCAGTTGCGAGCGTGATGAGAGATCGGATCGGGAAGACCAGAGACGCAGTAATAACAGTCGCCCAGGATTTTAATCCGCAAGCAGCCGTTCTCCTACGGAGAGGAGAGGAGCATCAGACAGGAGTCAAACACGAGAGGAGATCCACAGAGACACAGTGACGGGATGTCTTCACCTTGGCGGTGTCGTCGAACCTGCCGAAGAGTTTGTTGAGAACGGCGACGAGCTCCTCAGGTGTGCAGGTGCTGGACAGGTGTGTGAAGCCCACGATATCAGCGTACAGGATACTGCAGAATCATAACCACGCGTTTATTTCAACCAATGGGCACTATAACAATTAAGACTTTTTTATTCACAGGATCAAATTATATTTTAAAATTTTAAAATTCTTAATTATTCCAAACTTTTTATATAAATAAAATAATTGTGCGTGTGTATGGGAGTGTGTGTGTATAGTGTGTGAGTGTGAGAGCGAGTGTGTGTGTGTTTGTGAGTGTGTGTGTGTGTGTGTGTGTGTGTTGGTTTGTGAGTGTGTATGTTTGTGAGTGAGTGGGTTTGTGAGTGTGTGTGTGTGTGTGTTGGTTTGTGAGTGTGTATGTTTGTGAGTGTGTGTGGGTGTGTCACACCTGATGTCTCTGTGCTGTCGGATGTAAAGACTGTGGAAATTGGGTGTATTATCCTCGGCGATACATGTAGCGGTCAGACGCTTGACGATCTCAGTCTTCAGCTCCATGGCGATGTATCGAGGCAAGACTAACAGCAGGAGATGCTCCTGGACACACGGGTTAACCGGTACATGAGTAAAACTGGTTAAAGACTATTCCATTAAGAATGAAATCTATTCTGGTTAAGCAAACACATCACAATGGACAATTATGTTTAATTTTTAATTCTTAATTCTAAACATAAACTGTTTATGGAAACCTGTTTCTGCCACAGAATCTAAAAAAAAGGTAATTCCAAGTTTATATCTTACAATTATGACTTTTCTCTTAGTATTGTTAGATATAAATTACAAATGCGAGTTATAAAGCCTCAATTGTGAGATATAAACTTGCAACTACAACGGAAAGAAATGTCAGATCTGTGAGATAAAAAGTCGCAATAGTGTGCAACAGCTGTGCTGGTTCCGGAAGTATTATTTCCATTCATTTCTCTTTTTTTTTAAGTCTTCATTACCACATTATAATCCATGAACCAAACCAACCAGCAACGAGGAGAATCACAACACTACAAACTTTGATTTGAAGCTAAAAAGTTTTTGAAAATAAGACAAAATACAAGGGTTCAAGACTGTGACCGTGTCGGTTACTGTCGTAACTCTTGTTCCCTGAAGGAAGGAACGAAGACATTATGTCGAAAGACTGACAATATAGAGTCTCACTTGGAAGCCCAAACATCTTTGAGTGGTAAGAAAACGGGCCAATGGACATTGGTAAGTGAAATTTGCATGGCAAGCCACTCCCCCGGACATTTATAAGCTCACCAGCAACTCCCTCATTCAGATTTAGACGGGATCCCAACATTCAGCAGGTGGCTCAGGGTTGTGGCAGGCGGGACATAATGTCTCTGTTCCCTTACTCAGGGAAAAAGGGTTACGTCAGTACCTGAGACAGTCCCTTTCAGTCAGTCACGTTCTACATTAAGTCGAAAGACTGATGTTATGGTGTCCCTGAAGCGACACGACAATCACAACATATGGGGCATCTAGCCCAGCACAGGGACTGACCAACTGGGCGTGCAACTCAAGTACTGGGCTTGGCGTCTGACTGCCGAAGGATGCTTGGAGGAAACTCCATTTAGGGTTTGCCAAGTAGAGAACTGACCTGGAAAGTAAGAAAGTGTTCTTATCCCCCCCCCCCCCAACCTAACCCTAACCCTAACCTAACCTAACTCCATGGTGCTACGGAGACAACGAGTTGAAAGACTGATATTAAGGGGTCTCACTTGGGCGCTCAATCAGCTTCAAATGGTAAGAAAACGGGCCAATGGACATTGGCAAGTGAAATTTGCATGGCAAGTCACTCCCCTGGACTCCAGGGTTTGTCAAGTAGGGAACTCACCTGGAAAGTAAAAAAGTGGTCATATCCCCCCTTAGAGTGAGACAGCGAGCCAGTCTTCCTGCATATGACCTGTTTGTACCCAACACATGGGAAGAAACCGACTCAACCTGAAAATTGTAGAATCTCGCGAAGGTGTTAGGCGGAGGAGGCAACACTCCAAGTGGACCAAGGCTCACTTTGGATTGGTACACCAAGGGGCAGCGTTTGCATGTTCACTACCTGATTCCCGAAAAGGAGTAGTGGGAACTTTGGGCACATATCCGGACCGGGGTCTCAGCGTTATGTCAGCCGGTCAATAATTCCAGACGTTTTTCTGACCAAAAATGCCCCACCCTCTGGATAGATGTGAGCGCAGTCAGGAAAACCGGATCTTAAGCTTGACTGACTGTAGGGGCTCAAAGGGCGCTCTCTGTAGGGCTTTAAGTTAAACAGAGAGGTAACAAGAGGGAATGAGGCGTGGCCGAGGAGGATTTAGTCTCCTAGCGCCTCTCAGGAACCTGATATCAGGGCATGCTTTCCCAAAGACTTACCGTCTACTGCAATGGGCAACATTGAACACCAATCAACGACTCCACTTCTAGGCATAAGCTAGCCAAGTATAGAGGGAGCTCTGGCTTTAGTGATAGTGTCTACTATAACAGGCCACTTAAGACTGCCGCATCCCGTCTAGAAGCAACAGGTGGAGGTTTTTTAAGATTTCATGGGAGCGCGTTGGCTGCATGATTGAGCTCGCCAGGAATGTAAACGGCACGGAGTGACCGCTGACTCCAGGGGAGGAGATGGCGAGCCATTCTGGAGGCATCTGTTGTGACAAAAACGTGTCTGGAGACTGGTTCTAAGGGTACTCCGGCCTGTAGAAAGGCAAGGTGTAAGCCACAGGCTGAAAGTGCTGCGGCAGATCGGTGTGATGGTCACCTGATGTGTGCCACCAAGGCACCATGCCCATCTCAGGACTCGGCCGTGTACCCGGTGCTGAAGCGGTCTCATATGCAACAATCAGAGCACCGTGACCACGGCTGCGGATGCCATATGATGATAAAATGAATCAAAACAAATACAAAACTTAATAATAAAATAATTTGAAAATAATAAAAATAACTATTAGTGCTATTACTATTATGTGTGCATAGCAACTTCACGTGAGTAGAGTGTTTCAAATCACTTAGGTATGAGAATCTGTACCTGATCACGTTTCTGTTTGGCCTGCGTGGAGCGGTTTTTGCTGAAATCTTCTCGTTTCTTGCTGGACTTCCTGTGAGCGTGCTCAGTGTGCCAAAGGTGAAACACGCCAACACAGTTGACGCACACGAACAGCACTGCGTTCGCCACCAACTGAGACACACAGAAAGAGGTTTTGAATATGTGTGGTGACAGGCAAATCAGCCGGTGGCTTCGTCTGAGCAGGTTTTGCATATAACATTTCCTCTGACCAGCCATGAAGCGTTCAGGTGTTTGTACTGATGTGTGTTTGAGTGTGTGGGTGTGTGAGTGTGTGTGTTACCTGCACGACGAGGTCACGTGTCTCCCAACTGGTGAGGGACACATACGTACTGATGATGACGATGTGACAAACACTCACTCCAATGCCGAAGCTCAGAGCCCATGAGAGCCTGAGAGGAAGAACCGTATAAACGGACAGTGACAGAAAGAGAAAGAACGCGACCTGAAGATGAAAAACAGCAGGCGTAAAGAAGAAAATCTGATTTATCAAATATACAGAAGGGTTGTTGTTGTTAACCAAAAACTAAAACCATAAAATTGCATTTTTGTTACTTGAAATTAAATAAATGTTAACTAAAATAAAAATATATACAACACTAACTTATTTTATTTCAGCTAGTTGTCAAGGCAATATTTTTTTTTACTTTTTTTTTAATTATCTGAAGATAACAAACAACAACAAAATATTTAAATGAATTTAAAATATGAACACCATTTTTATAAACATTAACTAAAATTAAAACAAAAACTATATATAAATAAAAAGTAATATATTAATTAACAAAAACAAAAACGACATAATAAAAATGACAAAACACAACAAACTTACTACAATTTGAACTAAAATGAAAATGGAAAATATATAAATTAATTTAAATAAATGAATTAACTCTATAAAAAAGTTTATATATATATATATATTATTAATAAATAATTATTTATGACAAAAGCACACAATAAAATTATGAACATTTTATTTAAAATTTTTTTTTTTTTTTTAAGCTTAAAAAAAAGACTGTAAACTAAAACATTAATGAGTGATGCTCTGACCTGGTCCTTATAAAAAAGACAAAAGAGTGTGTGAGTGTCCTGTTAATGTTTTGTAAACTACAACACATAATGAGTGATGCTCTGACCTGGTCCCAGGCGGTGACGGCGCCTCCGGTGAAGACGAACACGAAGGCGACGATGAGGAGCAGAGACCAGATGAAGAGCGCGAGTGGCGTTTCTCCCCGCCGAAGCACCGGCAAACACGGCAAACACGCCAGAAGAGCCACGCAGACACACACCACCACACACACCACTGCGAACGCCGCCACATGAGCGCCGAGGTTCTGCGGGAGCGAGAGACGAAACCTTCGGTGAGAAACACACACACACACACACACACCTGCTGCCGGAAATACCACTGTTCGGCGGCAGTCGGCTCTGAAGGCTGAGCTCTCTAGGCTCAGGATATTTGACTTAGTTATAGAAGTTACAAGTGTGATTACTGAAATGTTCTGTTCATGTATTCTCCAGTCTGTGTTTGATATCTGAGAGGTGGCTGAGGGTCTGGCCCAATGCTAGGAATGCAGTAACAGTGCTAGCTCGTTTAACTAACGTTTCCAAAGAGGAAAAACTACGGACTGCAGCTTTAAGGAACATTATTGGAGATTGGCTGACTTGTTTTCTTCGACATGTTGGCAGTCTTGTGACCTTGGATGACCACTGGTCTCTAACTCAGTGTCCTGGTGGCAGCCGTACAGACTTTGGAGATATGCTTCAGCCTATCTGTCCATGTGTGAAAAATTACTATGTTTATCTATTTCTTAGCCAATGAGAATCATTCAACCTGAAGCAAGGACGTAGCTCAGACCATGGTAGGGTATAACTGCTGTGATCTTTGTAACTGTAAGCGGGGCGGCCTACAAACTCCTTGTGAGTCTTGAAGCTGAAACTGCAAACTATCTTCAGTAAAAAAAATCTTCAATTTATTATAATTCTGACTCTTGTCTTAAATTGACTGTACTTCTGACTCCGGGTCTTAATTAAAGGTGCTGTGTGTAACTTTTGTTTTGGTCTGTGTGACTCCGCCCACTGCCAGTTCAGCCAATAGTATTTCGACACTCCAGGTTGCCAGTTGGCAGGAAACACAGCCATGGAAACGAGCAAACAAACTGGGTCAGAGATGGCAGATTCCACACAACCTAAAAAATCTTGATATCCATCTAATAATTTCTATGAAGAGAGCATATTAAAACGCGGATAAATCCACTCCTCAGCTTTCATTGTCAATTTTGCTCGTTCCTGTTGCGTGTCCTCAAACTGGCAACCCGTGTGAGCGTCGAGTCTGAGGAGGCGGGGAAACAACGATCTACCATATTTAGAATTTCGACTGCAGTACCGATTTCGACCACTAGTCATTGTTACAGACAGCAACTTTAAAGGGTTAGTTCACAAAAACATTTAAACTCTGTCAGTAATTCCTCTCCCTCATGTTGTTCAACCCCGTAAGACTTTCCTTCATCTTCGGGACACAAATGAAGATATTAGTGATTAAATCTGAGAGCCGTCTCACTCCTCCATAGGCTTCTGTTGTAATTGAATTTAATTGATCCTATCGTATCTGGGCCTCTAACTGTAGATCCCCTAACAGCTCTTACCCTGCCGGTGGCCGGGATGATGACGATGATGGTCACGCAGAAGAGAACGGCCAGGAGCAGTCCCGACACCATCAGCGGCGTCTCCTCCAGACAGTGCAGGAGCGGCATCACAGACTCGTTGCGCCGGCGCGGTTCCTGCGGGTCGGCGTCTGCGGGAGCCACGAGGACTCTGCTTTGAGAGCTCTGAGAACCCTCAACGGTGGCATTGGAAGTCCTGGACGTCTCCGATACGGTCGCCAAACTATGTCTCCTGTCAATGACGTCGGGTTCGGCCCATTCTGAGACGTTTCGAGAGGAAGAAGTGCTTGTGTTGAGTGCATCTGTGGAGCTTTCCTCATTGGGATCACGACCGCCTCCGAGGCACGACTTGCGAGGCTTCAGGGCTTCGGGGACGTTCTCCAGCTTGGCGACACCTAGTTCGATGTAAACCTTCTTTTTGTCCAGCATTACGGTTGGGGATTATTTGTGCCTCTAAGTACGTACACTGTAAAAAAAAAAAAAAATCTGTTAAACTTACGGTAAAAAACATACAGCTGTGGTTGCCAGAAATCTACCGTAAAAAAATACGGTAACAACATTTTAGGTTTTACAGACTTAACTTAAAGTTACAGTAAAAAACGTATTTCTTTATTTGATATTATGTTAATTTACTGGCCTATTGATGTACTAATCTATTTTGTAGCATTGTAATACACTGATAACCACCAATCACAGTGGAGATGAGAGTCACATGACGAATCAAAGCTCATCACAAGCTGCTTTAATAGTAATGATAATAAATAGTAATATATAGAAGCGGCACAGTCTCATTCACCAAAAACACTAAACACCATCATGCTAATCATTTAAAAAATGCAATAAACATTCATTTAACAACATGAAATGTAACATAAACCCCTAATGTACATAACTGATTAGAAAAAACTAAGAAAAACTATGAAGAAACAGTAATTTTAAAAAAATGTGAAGTGCCACACAGGGAATTGTGGGAATGTCAATTTACGGTTTAAATTATACAATGACTTGTTCTTTTACTGTAAAATCACATTAAATGTACGTTTAGATCTATCACAGTTATTCAGAAAGTATGGAAACTTTCTGTTAACCAATTAACAGTTTTCACTGTATCTTTTTTACGGTATTCTACCGTTAAAACACCAGCATGGTAACACACATGACATAAACAAAATGCAATAAACATTCATTTAACAACATGAAATGTAACATATACCCCTAATGTACTTGACTTGTTGTCATTGACAATGACTTGTTCTTTTTCACTTCCAAAAATGGTAAAATTAACAGCAT
The DNA here is from genome assembly GCF_949152265.1 of Phoxinus phoxinus. Lineage (NCBI taxonomy): Eukaryota > Metazoa > Chordata > Actinopteri > Cypriniformes > Leuciscidae > Phoxinus > Phoxinus phoxinus. The sequence continues at coordinate 52,845,594 of NC_136877.1, forward strand.
TTTACTGTAAAATCATATAAAGGTACGTTTAGATCTATCACAGTTATTCACCGTATATACAGTAGTACGGAAACTTTCTGTTAACCAATTAACAGTACCTAGGATAACTAAGTCCACTAAAGGAGGGAGGGCGTTTTCACATCTAGCTCCTAAACTCTGGAATAGCCTTCCTGATACTGTCCGAGGCTCAGACTCGCTCTACCAGTTTAAAACTAGATTAAAGACGCATCTCTTTAGCCAAGCATTCACATGATGCATCTCATACCTTTTATACTACAGTTAAATCAGATCAAATGCATTCGTATTAAGAACAGCAGCTACGCTAATTATTTCCCATCTGCCTTTTTTGTTGTTATCTCGGGACGCCTGTCCCTATAACTCAAATAGAGTTTGTCAGCTCCAGTTATGTATCCAGCCTCTCATGGAGACTTCAGATGCCCCAACGCCTGTGATGAGACGACTCGACGCCTGTGAAGAGACGACCCAACGCCGGCGATATGTTATGCCCTAAATTTATACATGATTAACTAACTGTATTTTTGTATGTATATTTTTGAAATGCATTTTCTGTAAAGCTGCTTTGAAACAATGTGTATTGTGAAAAGCGCTATACAAATAAACTTGAATTGAATTGAATTGAATTTTTCACTGTATCTTTTTTACGGTATTTTACCGTTAAAATCACAATATTTTTTTACAGTAAAGATGCCAAGAGCCTGATTGATCTGTTCTTTATTGAGCACACTCAACACATAGACATAAATAATGTCTGCCGAAGAGGGGTAAAAACTCACATCGACTCAGATCAGGGGAAGTCTGAGCGTTCGAGGGCAGATGCAGTTGTTTCACAAATAGCGCCGCTCCTGGATTTGTAAGCCATTACATCTGCGCTTGGAGAACACAAGGGCAAAAGAAGATCAGAAACACTTCAGATCAACAAACAGAATAACAGGTTTTCTGAGCAATGCAATATAAGAACCAGTTTGTGTCTAAAAACTGGATAAAAATCGACAAAGTGGGATGAGAGAAATGTTCAGCTTCCCATGTAATTCTATAGTGTTAGGAGTCCATTTTTGACCCACATATTTAATTAGTATCACAGACAGATATTTGCACACTGACGAGTAAATAATAATTATAAATATTATCTATCATTATTTGCACTTGTGTAAGTATTTATTGCTAGTTGTACTCCCTTTTCATTTATGTCTGGTTCTCAAACTGGTTCTTACAATTCTTCGACAACATTCTCGAAAACAAACAAACAAAACAAACAAACAAACAAGATCATCCTTTGACAGATTGTTTTGACTGAGGCCGAATTCTTACTGGATGAATCAGAAGACGAGTCTTTAATATTGAGACTTACATTTGTGTTTTGAGAAGCTTTTTTCTATCTTTTTTTTTGCCTTACTCTTTCTTGTGTTTTATACAAAATAACCATTTTCTCTTACTGTGAACTTTGAATAATCTGAGGAACATTGTTCTGCTATTAAAGGATTAGTTCACTTTAAAAAAACTTTTGCTGATAGTTTCCTCACCCCGATGTCATCAAGATGTCCATGTCTTTCTTTCTTCAGTGGAAAAGAAATGAAGGTTTTTGATGAACACATTTCTCCATATAATGGACGTCAATGGGCCCCAAACGGGTCAAGGTCCAGATGACAGTGTCAGCGCCGCTTCAACGGGCTTTAAACGACACCAGACGATGAATACGGCTCTTATCTAGCGAAACGCTCGCTCATTTAAAAAATAAATAAACAAGTTTAAGTTTTATAAGCACAAGCGCTCGCCTTGCTCTGTTCTGTGATGCGCGTTCGTGACGTCACGTGATACGCAGTTACGCTGTAAAGGTCGCGCTTGACGAGTCAGTGTTTACAGATGTGCGGAAGGAGGACCATACACACATATTCAAATGTCTTTGTGTCAGTTTATCGTTTAAAATGCCCATCTCGTGTGTGTATCCTGGTGTTGGAATATTAAAAAGCCTCAAAGAACATTTTCGTCAGGACAGAAATGTTTTACTTTTCACAGAAGCGTGACCTTTACAGCGTAACTGCGTATTACGTGACGTCACGAACGCGCATCACAGAACAGAGCAAGGTGAGCGTTTGTGCTTATAAAACTTAAACTTTATTATTTATTTTTGAAATGACGATGGTTTCGCTAGATAAGACCCGTATTCATCGTCTGGTCTCGTTTAAAGCCCGTTGAAGCGGCGCTGACACTGTCATCTGGACCTTGACCCGTTTGGGGCCCATTGACGTCCATTATATGGAGAAATGTGTTCATCAAAAACCTTCATTTCTTTTCCACTGAAGAAAGAAAGACATGGACATCTTGATGACATCGGGGTGAGGAAACTATCAGCAAAAGTTTTTTTTAAAGTGAACTAATCCTTTAAGAACCTCTTGTGCAATGGAAGCATCATCGGCCCTGAAGAGCCTTTGTGTGTGTGAGTGTGATGATGGAAACACACTGAATACACCGGCTCGGAGTGACGACAGGTTACAGTGAAACACACTGAGAAACATGTCATTTCACTGGCAAATCAGATCTAAGATAAAGTACACCTGTGCTTCTTCCTATACACTGTGTGTTACTAAACGTGTCAGGTAAACTAACACACACACACACACACACACACACACACACACACACATACATGCAAATGCACTCATTTCACTAAAGTTCAATATCAAACCACTAACAGACTTCTTTAGAAGAAGAAAACAAAACAAAAAAACGAGAACAACTGTGACGTGTGTGTGTGACGTGTGTGTGTGACGTGTGACGTGTGACGTGTGTGTGTGACGTGTGTGTGTGTGTGTGTGTGTGTGTGTGTGTGTGTGACGTGTGTGTGTGTAGTGTCTGTCTGCCCTGAACAAAACAGACAAAAGCTTCTGATGTCACGTTTAAAGTGAATTTACGTGAACAGGATGAACTGGATACAGCGAATATTTCTTACACACACACACACACACACACACACACACACACACACACACACACACACACACACACACACACACACACACACACACACACACACACACACACACACACACACACACACACACCTTTGTAACCAAATGTCTGTTGCCTGAGCAGAAACACCCAATTACACACATACACACACTTAATATTCAACAATATTTCTGATCTACCATTATTTGAGAACTGAACTGGACGATGACATCATGCAGTTATATAAATATAAAACAAACTTTGTTGCATTATTTTCCCGCACACACACACACACACACACACACACACACACACACACACACACACACACACAAATGCATCAGTTTCCACTAAAATATGAGCTGTTAAAATCATCAGATCATCATATTACACTGATTTCTGCAGGATCATGTGACACTGAAGACTGGAGTAATGATGATAAATTCAGTTTTGATCACAGGAATAAATTACACTTTATTATATATTCACATAGAGAACTGATGATTTACATTAATAATATTTCACTGTTTTACTGTATTCTTCATCAAATAAACGCAGCATTAGTGAGCAGAAGAGACTCTTTCAGAAACATAAACAATATACGAAACTTTTGGCCGGTTCTGTATGGCAGAATTAAAGTAAACACTAAATGCAATCTCCCCGACATTTGCTCACATTTATGCTGGAAACAAGAACAATTGTAAGAAAAAAACAAACTTAATTCAAGACGTATTCTCTGAAATCAAGTCTCAATATCTTACACAATCTGCATCTGAACTACTTCTACACTCCACAACAAATGCTGTTAAAGAAAACGATGGTATTATATCAAATCCCAGATCTTCAGAGTGACTCTATATCGCTGATCTGGGATCAGACTCTGTTTTAACAGTGAGTCACAAACAGTCCAAATCCCTTCACAATACAGCATGAGTCAACGACTAACAAAAGAGCCGGTGTGTGTGTGTGTGTGTGAGATTCTTCCTGAATGAGATCTCACACACACACACACACACACACACACACACACACACACACACACTTCAGAGAAAAGATCCCGAAACACGCCTGTCCAGAAACCTCTGCTGAACCCTGGACCTCGCCATTCACAGCATGATTCAAGAACACAAAAGATGAAAGAGGAAATACAGTGTTACCTCACGAAGCTCTTCTCTCTCTCTCTCTCTCTCTCTCTGTGTGTGTGTGTGTGTGTTCTCTCTGTCTGCGGCGTTCGTTTGCATATCTGGGCTTTTCATATCACATGTTTTCCATAACCGCGTCCCCATATGTTCCCAGTAACTCACGGGTCATTATGACTGTGGCTTTATCCCGCGGACTAGAGCATTGTGTCTACAGTTATTGCTTTATTTGGCATTAACAACTTATAGTGCATCGAATAATAATACAAAAGCGTTATTGTTCGTTAAACGTGACATGGACTTCAATGACACGCTACTTTAGAACGTTCAGAGAACATTCAAATGTAACGTTTCCACAATGTTTGAATAATGATACATTATGGAATGTTCCCTTAACCAATAATAGCCTAAACATTGAAAAAAAAAAATATGAAATGGAAGTTTTGAACATAACAAAAGCAAAACGTTCAGGGAACCTATGTTCGTTATGTTGGGGAGCATGCGTGTAATCCTCACATGTCTGATGTAGGCTACACGTATGATTGGCAGCTGTTCTAAAGAAATTATTAATGCTTTAGACACTAGTTTGATGTCAGGAATCTTATCCTGCATGTGAGAGAACTGGCCAACACTTTATTTCACGGCATCCTTGTTACATAATAATATCAGGAGCTAAATTATGTAGCCTATAATTACATGCAACAAACGCTAATCATATAAGTTGACTAATTAATAATACTTACATTTATAATTACACTGTACCAATGACACCGTAAAATAAAGTGTAACCCAGAACTGAATATATAAAGTCTGATACATTAGGCTACTCAGTTTTCGCAAAAAAAAAAGCTCTATGTGACTCTATGCGACTGTCTTGTTCTCAACACATCAAAAGTCCTTTAAATACATGTATAAATCACCCTTTAACCCCGTAAATGCGGATTGAATGCTCGTACCTCCGCGCGGTCCCGCGATCCTCTCCGTCTCTCGAGTTCTCCGAATAGTTGCGGTTCCATGTTTTGAACTGGACGAACCGGTTCGACAGCACGAGTGACGGAACAGAGCCGAACCCAAGCTAACATCTCACCATAATAACACTGGCTTCATCTGTCCACATATTTATCATCGTTTATTAATGAGTATATGCTGCGGCCACTATGAGAAGAACAGTAATTCACACACCTACTTACAGTAAATAAACACATTTATGGAAATTAAGGTCTATGGACAAAAAATACAAATTGCAATTACTTTCCTGGAAATGTTTTCTATTTTTCCCCTTTTCCCTTGCATTAAAACTGATCTGATCATCGCTCTTCATATCTAAATTCCTTGTTCATTTTGAATAAATGATTGTGCCTTATTGCACAGCTAAGTGCTGGAAGTCAAGTTTATTCACTTGATATACAAATACAAATACATAAACAATTTGTGCATTGAAATGCATTTGATTGAGGCTCATTCAATAGTGCAATATATACAATTCAATACAATTTAGAGAAAAAAAGTAGATATTTACAGTAAAGTATATAAATATGCAAAAAAAAATGTTTGTATGTTTGCTTTGTATATTAAATAATAAAAATGTATAGTGTGTGCAGTGTGTTTTGAAGAAGGAAAGGCTTGTGTGCAAAGGTAGTGCAGAACAAGGTGATTTTGACACTGAGATTAAAGCTTATTTCATTTTGAAAACATGACATTAAAATAACATAAATTAAGCCTTAATTATATTTAAACGAGTACAACATATAATATTAATGATGTTAATAATAGCCCGAAGATTCATTAAAGGGATGATCCACCCAGACATCAACACTCTCATGTTGTTCCACAACTGTAGGACTGTCTTCTGTGAAGATATTTTGACGAACGTTCACGACTGAACAGATTCTGATCCCATTTATTGTTCATTTTATGGACAACAAAATACAATGGAAGTGAATTGGAACCAAAAATGTTTGGTTATCAAGATTATTCACAATATCTTCTTGTTTTTGTCCACAGAAGCAGGAAAGTCGTACAGATTTGGAATGTCATTAGTAAATGATGACAGAATTAATTTGGGGTGAACTATCAGTGTGATTGTTGAAGTGTAACATTCGGTTGCTTTCTTTGCTTCTGCATTTGATATTTCTCTAGTCGTAGTATCACTCCCTCTAGTGGTTAATCTATGACATAACATTTGGGCTGCACTTTAAAGTCCCCATGTGGTCAAAATCCAGCTTTTAATGTTGTTACAGTTTTTCTGAATTGCTACTAAACCCCATTCTCTGAACTAGATTCTCAATAGCCTAAACCAATTTGTCGAATAAATCCCTCTTTCCTGTTTAAAACATTCACAAGTTCAGGCAGTTCGACACTGTTTGTAAATCTCAATTTTGCACAACTCCAAACACATTCTCACTCACTAAAACACATTTCGCACTGTGATGCACTTATGTTTCAAAATGCTAAACGCAGGCAAAGGTTAAACACAACTACAACACAGTCGTCATCGATTACACACAACGACTCAAAACTGTTCACACTCATATCTAATGATGTGATCAAAGCAACTGTCAGTGTTGGGGAAATGCATTACAAGTAACTTGAGTTACGTAATCAGATTACTTTTTCAAGTAACTAGTAAAGTAACGCATTACTTTTAAAATGTAACAAAATATCTGAGTTACTTTTTCAAATAAGTACCGCAAGATACTTTGTTTTCCCATTGACTGACAGCTCTCCTGTCCTCATGTTGAGACGAATCAAAGTGCAGAGGTGTGTGTGTGTGTGAACATGTTTATTGTAGTTCTAGACTAAATGTGAGCATCTCATCTCACTTGCACAAAAAAATATTCAATATTCCTCACAATGAATAAAATCAGTGAATGCAGAATCAGAATACTATGCAAACCTCAAAATAACTAAATATGTTAAATAAAACATAATTTTTATGCATTTAATCTCTCTTTATTGACCAATGTACTTGCTTCTGACCTTCAGTGATTCAGTTTAATAAGCAGAAATGACTATAAATAGATAGAAAGGTTTGCTTTCCTCTACTGTACACATGTCCTTCAGTCTGAGGATTATTATTTCACTTTTGCTGTGAACGGGTCTTTACATTTGTCCAAAAATAGAACTTTTGTATAAAAAAACAAGCTCAGCCCAGGTGGGGGAAAAGTAACGCAAATGTAACGTAACGCATTACTTTTCTAAAAAAGTAACTAAGTAATGCAATTAGTTACTTTTTAAGGGAGTAACGCAATATTGTAATGCATTACTTTTACAAGTAACTTTCCCCAACACTGCCAACTGTACATAATACAAGTCAGTTCAGAGTCAAAACTGAAGTAAGAGAAGGGTTGTCTTCCACTGTTCGTTTGCTTACCAAGGCCACATCGTGAACGAGTACCTGCTCCCAGATCCAGGACTTCTGTCAGCTCTTCTGCGATTCCGAGATCCTTCCATCGCCATTAGTAGTGACATTCATGGGATTGTCACTACTTGGAGTGACTCATTTTGGAGATTCATTTGGAGAAATCCTCAGAAAGACAAGGCACCAGATGTGTGCGAATGGCAAGTACTTCCTTGCTGTGCAACCTTCGCTTTACAGAAGCACGTCCTGGATCACAGTCTGAAGACTCACAGT